>NC_037679.1:120888206-121130356 GCF_003255815.1 Theropithecus gelada | reverse complement strand
CATAAAAAAAAAAAAAAAAAAAGAAAGAAAGAAAATGTGGCACATATACACCATGGAATACTACGCAGCCATAAAAAAGGATGAGTTCATGTCCTTTGCAGGACATGGATGAAGCTGGAAACCATCATTCTCAGCAAACTATTACAAGGACAGAAAACCAAACACTGCATGTTCTCACTCATAAGTGGGAAATGAACAATGAGAACACCTGGATACAGGGTGGGGAACATCACACACCCAGGCCTGTGGGGGGTTGGGGGTGGGGGAGGGAGAGCATTAGGACAAATATCTAATGTAAATGACGAGTTGATGGGTGCAGCAAACCAACGTGGCACATGTACCATAGAATTTAAAGTATAATTTTTAAAAAGTATTTTGTATAGATATATTTATATATACATATACATCAAACAAAGAGACACATAGCAGGCTCAGCTATAAACATGGGAATACCAATAACACAAAGTAATGCCCATGTTAGTTAGAAAAACATACCTTCTCACTAAATCAGAAAAACATATTCGTCTTTGTTAGCAATTATATTTTGTGTACAGCATAAACACTTTTTCAAGTCCGACAGGTGTAATAGTTACTGAGTTATCTCTTCTGTTCAATGAGACTTTCAAATGCTATTATGTGAAGGTATGAGATAATCTAGACCAGGCTTTTCAAAGTAGTGAAGAACTAGTTTTTAAAAACGTTTCCAATTCATTGGAGACCAATCCCTTCATTTAATAAAAATATTATGACAATGTTTAAATTGCTTTGAAAGTTCAAAATGCTAACTCTTAATCTCTGTATTTATCATGTAGCAGCCTACATGTACTAGTAAGGGAAAGCAGTACATACAAGTAATAAACACGTATGTAACATGGCAAAGGCAGTAGGTGCTAAGGGGAAAAACGGAGTAGGATAAGGGGCCCCAATTTGGAAGCTTTTGCAAATTAAACAGGTAGTCAGGAACTGGCGATAGACTCAAAGGCCAAAGATTTATCTAATAAGTTAAAAGTAGTCAAATATAAGTGGTCCAGTTCAGTGGTATTCCAAGTGTAGAATTCCTAGAAATCAATGAAAAAATGGGAGGTATGAGGATATGAACAATCATTTGGCAGAAGAAATGTTTTCAACCAATAAAAATATGAAGAGGTACTTAATATCATTAATAAATGAGGAATCTAAAGGAATGTGATAATGTTTTATACCCAATTAGTGAAAAAAAAATTGACATAGCCAAGTGTTGTGGAGAATATGAATTCACAGAATCTTTACTTTTTATTTGTTTTTTGAGACAAGCTCTCACTATGTTGCCAGTTGGCTGGTTTTGAATTCCTGGGTTCATACAACCCTCCAGCCTCAGCCTCGATTTTATTAAATTCAAAGGCAGTAATGAAGGAACAACAGACACATAAGAGGAAGAAAAATCAATAGCCAAGGTGGTAGACTCAAACTGAAGCATATAAATAATCAGATTAAGTATTGTATAAGTTGGAGCTAAGAAAGAGTATGCAAAGGCATACAGAGTGGACAGTGGAGACTCAGAAGCAGGGAGAGTGAAAGGGAGGTAAGGATGGAAAACTACCTATTAGGTACAATGTACACTATTCAGGTGACAGGAGCACTAAAATCCCAGACTTCACCACTATACAATTCATCCACGTAACCGAAGCCACTTGTACCCCTACAGCTACTGAAATAAAACAATTTTTAAAGACATTTTAAAAATTACATTAAGTACAAATGCAATAAACACTGATAAGAGCCAGAGACCATCAGATTAGTTTTTAAGTCCTAATTATGTGCTGTTAATAGAGACTTTAAATATAAAGAGATATAATAGTAAAATGATGAAAAATGAGACAACATACATATGCAAGCATAGGAAAGCAGGAGCAGGTATATTAAAAAACTACAAATCAGGAAGCATGACTACAAAGAAAGATATTTTACAATGATAAGAGTTAATTCATCAGGAAGTCATAACAAGCACAAATGTTTTTGCAACTAATAACAGAGCTTCCAAATACATGAAGCAAAAACTGATAGTATCAAGGGAGAATTAGACAAATTTAATGCACTTATATTTAACGTAATATAAATATGGTTGACCTGGTTGGATTGAAGTCTACTGATAAAGTTGGATTTAATTCTATTGTCCTGCTATTTCTTTTCTGTTTGTCCCATCTATCATTTGTTCTTTTTCAACCTTCTTTTGAATTGATAGATATGTTAGGAAAAAAACTCAGTAACACACAAGATTTGAGCAATGTTATCAACCATCTTGACCTAATTCAATTTATAGAACAAAACACCCAAATGCAGAATATACATTCAAGTCTACACGTTATATTCACCAGGATAAGGCATATATGCAAGGCCACAGAATCAGTTTCAATAAATTTCAAATGGGTTTTGAAGAACTACACAGAAGAATAAGAAACACACAACTTGAAGTGGTGAAATACTAAGAATAGACCATTCATATTTATTAAAATTCTGCCTTGCCCATGGCTGGAGCTGTTTTAGAGGCAGCCTAATTTGGCAGGCATCTGTGTTGATAAAGCTATGTTAATTTTCAGTGCTAGGTCAACGTGTTTTTTAAAATGAAAAGACTAAATAAAAAAGCTTTAGAATATCCCCTGGTCTCTAAAAAGACTTTCTTAAATCCTCAAAAACATTTCTGAGAGGAAGATTCCCTGAGCTTCCTCACATAATTAATATAATGAAATATTATTCTAATACAATGGAATATTACTCTGCAGTAAAGAGATGGAACAAATAATACATGCAACACTATGTTGAGCAAAAGAGGCCAGACAGAAAGGACCATGTACTATATGACACTTTTATAGGAAATTGAAGAACAGGCAACCTATGATAGAAGGTAGAGCAATAATTACTTACAGAAAATGGTGAGTGACTGAAAGGAGACACCAGGGGAATTTCTGGTCAATATTTTGATTGAGATATAGATTACACAAGTTTATACATTTGCTAAAACTCATCAAACTATGCAATGGTCTTTAAAGCTTGTCAGGCATTAAGAATCCCAATGTCAATCCCATTTAAGTTCTTTATTTTAACTAGGAAAGAACCATTCATTGTTGGCTAAATATTGAAAGCATAAAATTCATTTATAACTTATTTAATAAGGAATTCCTTTGAAATAGATTCATTAATAATACTGTTTAGCTTCTAACTAAGGCAGATGTAATTGGTGCCCTCTAATTCCATGCATGCCAGCCCAACTTTTAACTGTCCCAGATTTCAAGGAGCTCTCTGCCATTGCATGTGGTGGTCTGAAAATGCCAGATAATTAATGTCCCTTTAAATTTTAAAGATATCAGCTTTAAATATTCCAGCACACTTTCCCCTAGAAAGAGAAAATTCTGATTCATGTAATCTACACTGGTTCCCAGAATTATTCAGACAATTAAGATCTACTCAGAGTGGTAACTTGTTTGATAATGCATCATTTATCAGTTCTCTTCTTTATTTCTCTAAGTCTTTCCTAGGATTACTTTCCAAATAAAACTTTTGTATTTGAAACATTAGGAAAGAGAAGCGGATGGTTAGAAATTAGAAATAGAAATCCCACTTTAAAAATGAACTAAATAAATAATGAATAAGGTAGGACATTCATGGACCTCTGCATCTAAGACTATGATGACAATATGTCACAAATCAAGGATCATGAATAATCCAATTATATGAACCTATGGTTCAAAATAAAAGGCTCAGAATATCCAGCTCCATTTCTTCTCATTCATTCTTTGCTTACCCAGAAACCTGCTAGCTATAATTGAGTCCTTTGGGTGGACAAACCACTTAGAAATTTACAACTTTGCCACCCAAGCCAGGCAAAGTGGCTCACATCTATAATCCCGCTACTGTGGGAGGCCAAGGCAGGAGGGTCACTAGAGCCCAGGAGTTTGAGACCAGCCTGGGCCACATAGTGAGACCCTGTCTCTACAAAAAATAATACAAACTAAGCTGGGTGTGGTGGCATGTGTCTGTAGTCCCAGCTGCTCAGGAGGCTGAAGTGGGTGGATCACTTGAGCCCAGGAGCTCAAGGCTGCAGTGAGCCGTGATTGTGCCACTGCACTCCAGCCTGGGTGATAAAGACCCTGTCTCAATAAAAAGAAAAAAAAAAATCCCAAAGAACAAAAAATTTCACCATCCAGTAATTCTCACAAAGTAGTAAATTTATTTCTGGATTCTAAGTGGCTAACATATGCTTCTTTGAATGACTTGCTAAAGAAAAAGGTACCAGGAAATATATTAATCACTACCACAACAAAGGAGTGAAGCTGGGGTTCAAAGTTGTAGTTCAAACTGGAGAAGCCTCTTATTTGTTAGGTGATGTAAACAGTGAAATGAGCTCTGTTTGCAGGAATTCTCAGGCTAGTGGTTTCTTATTCCAATGGCTTAATAAAAATAAATTTAGGAAAGTTTTAGATAAGCAAGCTCTTGGAGATAAGATTCAAATATTACAGTAAAAGATAAAAAAAAAAAAAGACCCAAAAGAAGTTTGTTAGTATGTTTAGGGTATATTTCAGGTTTGGTCAGGAACCATTTAGAACAGATTCGAATGGGGTGAAATATCAAGGAAAGTTCCAGGCATGGGTGTGATGGGTGTGGTAGCTAAAGCGTTGGCAGGACACTGTAATTTTTTGCAGGGTTGCTGACTGATGTCTTAGGTCAGGCTGGCTACCCAGAATTTCTGTGAAGAAAAGAAAGGCCATAAGAAAATTAGCAAGTTTCTTTCAAGCTTTTGTGAGAATTCATCTGTCCTAGCTTTCTCAGCTTTCTTTAAGTAAAATGCTTGGGTTTGAAAGAGAACCCTGAACTTCTTACCCAAGATAGATACAATTCACTGAAACCAAGACGCTTAAAAGAAGAAATCTTCAGAGAAAGGGAGAAATGTTCACATACATTCGAGTAGGCTGGTAGAATGCCATAGTATTCTGTGGTCATTATGAAAATATAATATGTTTTCACACAAATTACTCATACCTTTCTCAACAGTTTAGTTTTTAATTTTTTTTCCAGGAAGAAGCTGCTGCAGATGGTTAATCAATTACACAATGATTGCCAATGTGTGCAGCAATACAATCTTGGCAAAGAGAAACTATCTTAAAAACAGGTCATATTTGGTAGCACAACAGGGTGAAAACTGTCAACAATAACTTACTGTACATTTATAAATAGCTAAAATAATATAATTGGAATGTCCATAACACAAAGAAATGATAGATGCTTGAGGTGACAGGTATGCCATTTACCCTGATGTGATTATTATGTGATGTATGCCTGTATCAAGATATCTCATGTACCCCATAAAGACACACATCTACTATGTACTCATAAAAAATTAATTTAAAATAAAAAACAAAACAGATCAAAAGGGAGAAGTAGGCACTAGTAGGTCTGCATTTTGGAACAACAGCATCACCTGTGAGCTAGTAAGAAATGCAAATCCCGCCAGGCATGGTGGCTCACGCCTGTAAGCCCAGCACTTTGGGAGGCTGAGATGGGTGGATCACTTGAGGTCAGGAGTTTGACACAATCCTGGCCAATATGGCGAAATCTTGTCTTTACTAAAAATACAAAAATTAGCCAGGTGTGGTGATGTGCACCTGTAGTCCCAGCTACTTGGGAGGTTGAGGCAGGAGAATTGCTTGAACCTGGGAGGTGGAGGTTGCAGTGAGCCGAGATTGCACCACTCGCCACTGAGAGACATTGCGAGACTCCATCTCAAAAAACAAAAAGAAAGAAAGAAATGCAAATCCCTGGACCCCACCCTAGGTCTGCTAATCAGAAACTTCAGGGGCAGGCCCAGCAATCAGTGTTTTTCCAAGCCCTCCCACTGGCTCCAAGGCGCACTCAATCACTAGACACACACACTGAGGCCTTTCCTCCTAGGGACAACAAGCCCTGCCCAGATGAGGTGGAAATTGGCTACCAAAGTAAAAAATAAGGGCAGAATTCCTCTCCCCATGCCTCAGTTTCTTACTTTTGATCCAAAAATAATAGCTCTGAAGAAGCCATTCGGGTTTTAATTCAAAAAATCTCTCCCTTTAAACCTCAACCACTAAAGGTCCGTATGTCTGCAACATTTTAGAGATTCTTAAACACAACCCTCATTGTTTTCTGGTTCCCTGCTACGTATCTGTCATCGCGTATTTTTTTCCTTGCCACTCCATGAGCCCAAACCCTTCTCACCACCAATCTGCTCTAACATCCCTAGAAAATTAATTCAGAATCACTTGCAAAGGGCAAAACAAGGGCAGGGGAAGTGATGAAACCAGAAAAGGTCAGGGGTGTTGGCAGCAGGGGTGATATCTAATGTTACAACACACATTTTTTTTTTAAATGGGGTTTGGCTGTACTGCCCAGGCTAGCCTCAAACTCCTGGGCTCAAGTGATCCTCCCAACTCAGCCTCCTCAGGAGGCTTCAAACTGTAAAATACGGCCAGGCACAGTGGCTTACCCCTGTAATCTCAGCACTTTGGGAGGCCAAGGCAGGCGGATCCTTTGAGGTCAGGAGTTCAAGATCAGCCTGGTCAATACAGTGAAACCCCATCTCTGCAAGAAAAACACAAAAATTAGCCAGGTGTGGTGGCATGCACCTGTAGTCCCAGCTACTTAGGACGCTGAAGCAGGAGAATCATTTGAACCTGGAAGACAGAGACTGCAGTAAGCCAAGATAGTGTCACTGCACTCCAGCCTGGGTAACAGAGCGAGAAAAAAAAAACTATAAAATAAGTTTAGAATAGATGGTATAACTGGAAATTTGAACAGTGTGTATTTGATATTAAGGAATTACCATCATTCTAAGGTTATTAATAATGCTATTATACTTATCTTTTTTGAGTCCTTATTTTGTAGAGCCAAGTTGCAAAATACTCATAGATGAAATGATACATTTGGAATTTGCTTTAAAATAAAATAGAAGAAAATAAAAGTAAAGATATTGATGAAACAAGATTAGCCATAAGTTGACAATTGTTGAAAATGGGTGATGGTATGTGAGGGTACACTACACTATTCTATCTATCTATACACATAGTTTTTGAAACAGAGTCTCATTCTATCGCCCAGGCTGGAGTGCAGTGGTGCAAACATGGCTCACTGCAGCCTCAACCCCTCCATGCTCAAGCAATCCCCCCATCTCAGCCTCCCAAGTAGCTGGGACTACCACACCTGTCTAATTTTTGTATTTTTTGTAGAGACAGGGTTTCACCAGATTGCCCAGGCTGGTCTTGAATTCCTGGGCTCAAGCAATATGCTCACCTCAGCCTCCCAAATACTGGGAATATAAGTGTGCGCCACTGCACCCAGCTGGGTATTCTATCTATATTTTTATATATTTGAAGCTTTCCATAACAAAACATTTCCATTTCTATCCATATATTTAAAACATAAAATTTTCAAACACCTTCAACCATGATATATTGTCTTAGATATTTTATTTCTCTATCATAACCTCAAGCATACTAAGGGCTCACCAAATATTTATAAACCAAATAATACAATACTTGTTATTTTAACCACCCTCACAAACACAAACACATACATGCACACGCACATTCAGAAAATGAAACCTCCGCTCAAAGAGGATTGTAAGGCAGAGTATAAAAGAGGGCGTATTAATGACAATACATTAGTAAAAGTTACTTCTCTTGTTCACTAAAATGAAACGCCACAAAATAAAAAAAGGCAAAGCTAGTAAGTAATCAAATAAATGAAACAGCAAGGGAAAATAGGGTGAGGTAAAAGGAAATGGAGCCTTCTGGCTGTCTGCTATTAATGCTTAGGAATAACCAGAAGAGAGCTGATGAAAAGGTTCATACAATAAGCCAAGATCCACCCGGTGTGGTGGCTCACGCCTATAATCCCAGCACTTTGGGAGGCTGAGGCGGGCGGATCACGAGGTCAGGAGATTGAGACCATCCTGGCTAACACAGTGAAACCCTGTCTCTATTTAAAAAATGCAAAAAATCAGCCAGCCGTGGTGGCGGGCACCTATAGTCCCAGTTACTCAGGAGGCTGAGGCAGGAGAATGGCGTAAACCCGGGAGGCAGAGCTTGCAGTGAGCCGAGATCGCGCCACTGCACTCCAGCCTGGGTGACAAAGCGAGACTCCGTCTTAAAAAAAAAAAAAAAAAGGAGCAACACAGGGAGTAAGAAAACCCCAACAAATGGGGAGTATGGTCCAGGTTTGTTCTCTTTCCACACATATAAAATGATGAAGATAATTAAACGGCAACTGGAAAACTGTTAGCACTGACAATAAGGATGTACTGCTACATTCAGAAGAGGTGACACAAAAACCATTTCTGTTTGCATAAAATTTACATCAGTTGCAGTCACATAGTTGGATGGCTTATCGTCTAATTATAATGCATCATATCAGCAAAATGAGTATAATTCCTGATCTGCTTTAATTATACCAATAAAAGCTACATATTTTGTATCAAAGTTTCAGTTTGTCACATGGTCAAAATTCACTGTATTAAAAACCTGGAAGAAACTTGTGAGCATATAAAATTGATTGGGAAAACTGGTAAAAACTGTGGGCTAGGAAACAGTTTTGTGGAGGAATAAGTTTTTATAAATAATCTTATAAACTAAACAATTTGTCTTGTAGTTAATTTCTGTTGGTTTCTATTCCAACTGGGTGTCAGTTACACTCTTGGCCATACAGTAAGAGGAATGCCAACCCACTTGTTCCTTTATAGCATACGTGCTCCTGGCCAGAATCGCCAGTTTTCGGCTGCTGGAGAAGAGAAATGAAAACCAGAGCCCTGAAACTGTACAGCTGGAAAGTTCAAAATATAATCTTAATCTTATTTCCTATTACAATATTAAGAGACATATGGAAAATTTGTACAATTAGTGAATACCGAGCCAAATGCTAAGGGGTAATGTAATGCTTTTCAAGTTATTTATATTTCAGTTCTAAGTGAGTAGCACTAATTGCGGGCTGAAGGGAGGAGTAATGAGAAGGAGGAAAGTAAGGCCAAAAATTATTCCTCAACCCATGAGTTGGCCAACTATGACCTATGGTCAAATCTGGTCCACTGCCTGTTTTTATAAAGTTTCTTTGGAACACAGTCACATTCATTTGTTTACATATCATCTATGGTAGCTTTCATGCCACAACAGCAAAGTTGAGTAGTTGTAACTCACGAAGCCTAAAATATTTACTATCTGGCTGTTTGCGGAAAATGTTTCCAGCCCCTTCCCTAACCTACCTTATCCTACAACCTCCTGAAAGTGCACAGACTCTTCTCTCATTCGCCCATTGATTACACAGCATTTATTGAGTACCTATTGTATATCGGGCACTATTCTAAATGATGAAGCTGGCAACTCAATTTTCTTTTTAAATTGAATTTTAAAAGTAATGAAGAAAAAGAAAAGAAAGAAAATAGAAAAGAAAAAAGAAGAATCATTCCTAGGAACATACTGCAGGGGTGGCAAAGATAGAAGCAAGAACAGTCAGAAAACCACTGCAACAATTCAGATGAGAGGTGGCTTGGGTCAGGGTGTGAGCAGTAGAGATGGTGACTGGATACTAGCTATGTATGTATGTGTGAATACACACATAGTAAATATGTACATATACATATATAAAAAGCATATTGCTATATATATATATTCTGAATATAAAATGTATATTACCATACATATTAGGATGTATTACACATATGAATTAAGTTATAATTTAGAGAGTAAAATGCACCAATCTTTACTGCACAGTTTGATGTGTTCTGACAAATGCATACACCTATGTAACATATCCCTAACAAAATAGCAACATTTCTATTGTCCTGTGTATATTTTTGTTATAAATGCTAACAGAACTTGATAAAGCATTTGGGAGAAAAGACAAACTCAAGACTATGGCATAAGCCGTAGGAAGATGGAGTGGCCATTTACTGAGGCAACTAACTGCCCACTGTCAACTTCAGAGTATGACAGCATTTCCTTCATCCACCAAAGGAAGGAAATAGGAGGAACTATAAAAGTATCATCTGGGTGAGTCATTACCCTGCCATCTCTTACACTGAAACTTGATGAAATACAGCCGGTCCTCCATATCTGTGGATGACCCATCAGTGGATTCAAACAATCACGAATAGAAAAATATTTGAAAAAAATTGTGTCTGTGACTAAACATGTACAGACTTCTTCTTGCCATTATTCCCTAAACAATACAACAAAGATTTATATAGCATTTATATTGTATTAGGTGTTATAAGTAATCTAGTGATGATATAAAGTATACAGGAGGAGATTCCTAAGTTATAGGCAAATGCGATGCCATTTTACACCAGGGACTTGAGCATCTCTGGATTTTGGTATCTGTAGGAGGTCCTGGAACCAACTCCCTATGAATATCCAGTGACGACTGTGCCTGGATCTTGTACATAAAAACTGAATGTCATGGCAGAATCCTCAAGGAAGATCACCACATCATCAAGTACTCCTATAGCACTTGCTGTCTCTCCCACACCCATTCTCTCTCAGCCTCTGTTACCAAGTACCATATGGAACCATTGCTTATCTCTAATAGATGTTATACTTGGCTGAGGAAAAAGTATGTCTCTGGCAAGCAGGCTCGCTTAACCAGGTCCTTGGAGTGTTACCTGTACTAAATCAAGCTTTTTAAGGACTAAGGACCCACTCTTAAAATTTCTATACCAGGTCTATGGCAATGAAAAGGGTGAAACTCCCATGGAATACTATGCAGTCATAAAAAAGGATGAGTTTGTGTCCTTTGTAGGGACATGGATGCAGCTGGAAACCATCATTCTTAGCAAACTATCACAAGAACAGAAAACCAAACACCGCATGTTCTCACTTGTAGGTGGGAACTGAACAATGAGACCACTTGGACTCGGGAAGGGGAACATCACACACCAGGGCCTATCATGGGGAGGGGGGAGGAGGGAGGGATTGCACTGGGAGTTATACCTGATGTAAATGATGAGTTGATGGGTGCTGATGAGTTGATGGGTGCAGCACACCAACATGGCACAAGTATACATATGTAACAAACCTGCACGTTATGCACATGTACCCTAGAACTTAAAGTATAATAATAATAAAAAATAAATAAATAAATAAATAAAGAAAAGGGTGAAACTCAGTAAAATATCTTGAAAAGATTTATTCTGAGCCAAATATGAGGGACCAACAGCCTGTGACACAGCCCTCAGGAGATCCTGAGAACATGTGCCCAAGGTGGTCAGGCTACAACTTGCTTTTATACATTTTAGGGAGACATAAGGCATCTATCAATACATGTAAGATCTACATTGGTTCAGTCCAGAAATGCAGCACGACTGGGGTGGTTAGTTCCAGATCATAGGTAGATTCAATGAATTTCTGATTGGCAATTGGTTGAAAAAGTTGTTATTATCTAAAGACTTAGAATCAATAGAAAGGAATGTCTGGGTTAAGATGAGGGGTTGTGGAGACCAAGGTTTTATCACGCAGGTGAAGCCTCCAGGTAGGAAGCTTCAGAGAATAGATTGTTAATGTTTCTTATCAGACTTTAAAAGACTCTGTTCTATCAGTAATTCCAAAAAGGAGGAGGGAATAATGAGTCATGTCTGGCTCCCCTTTCCCATCATGGTCTAAACTAATTTTTTGGGTTAACTTTGGAATGCCCTTGGCCGAGAGGAAGGGTCCATTCAGGTGGTTGGAATTTTATTTTTGGTTTACACTTACCATGGTGATCATGAAATAAATAATAAATAACTATTTGTATCCATCAAAACAAAACTATTCCTTTGTCATTACCAAACATGCTTTGGAGTACTGCATAGGAAAGAATAGAATATTAATGGACTTGTTTGACTCTGACTCATGTCTTAGAATATCAACTTAGATTTTGTTTTCATTTCAATAAAAGTTCTGACAACCCATAACTTTCCGAAGAGAGCAAATGAAGGAGTCAGAGAAGCAGAAGGGAGTAAATGTGTTGAACTGTCTTGACAGGAACTTGAAAACTTGCTTTTACCACAGCTACATGTTGAGTGACGTGGGCAGGGCTACCAAAAGACCAATATAGTCAGGATTTTCCACATTTTACTATGTCTCATATGACTAGTGCTCCAAAGTGACATGAATAAATTCATACATTTACTCATATACATACAGATATATATAGTCAGCCCTCCATATCCATGGATTTCATGTCCATGAATTTAACCAACCACAGATTTAAAGCATTCAAAGAAAAACAAATACACATTTTAAAATACAGTATAGCAAATATTTACATAGCATGTGGATTGTGGTAAGTATTCCAAGTAATCTAGAGATAATTTAATGTATATAGGAGGATGTATGTAGATTATATGCCAATACTACCTCATTTTATATAAGGAACTTGAGCCTCTGTGGATTTTGGGATCCTCAGGAGAACCTAGAACCAATCTTCCATGGATACCAAGGGACAACTGTACTTTATTCACAGAGTATTTCTCATTTACCTGCCAAAGAGTATTTCTCCTTTACCTACTCTTTATTCAAAGAGTATTTCTCATTTACCTACCATTTACCCATTTACCATGTACAAGAAACTGATCTAGGAACTGAGGAGCTTCCGTTCAATTGACCGTCTCCAATTCTGTATTTGCTTCCAATCAAGTCCATCTCATGGACCTGGTGAAGGGATCCCACCTGCCAGAGACATACCTTTTCCCTAGCCAAGTACAGCATCTGCCTTATTTTTAAGTGGCACCCCGAAACTTGAGTATTCTAAGTGATCGGGGTATACATTCTACCTAATGGGGTGTTTATTTGAGCCTAAAAATAAGGCTGGGGAACAATATACTTTTCAAATTTTTGCTATTTATGCCATCTATATTGGATGTCTTTGAATTATCTTCACCTCAGGATGCTTCAATTCCTGCCCTCTATTAAAGAGTAATAGAGTGTTAAAATTTATTTTTCCTTATGAAAAATAAGGAAGGCCCCAATGTGTAAGCAAAAAGTTAAAGAATTCTTGGACTAGCAGGTCTTTTATTCTTTCCTTTTTTAAAAAAATACAGTCTTGCTCTGTCACACAGGCTGGGGTGCAGTGGCCTAATGACAGCTCACCGCAGCCTCAACCTCCTGGGCTTAAGTGATCTTCCTGCCTCAGCTTCCCAAGTAGCTGGAATCACAGGTGCGTACCAGTACACTCAGCTAATATTTTTATTTTGAGTAGAGACAAGGTCTCCCTGTGTTGCCCAGGCTGCTCTTAAACTTGTAGGCTCAAGTAATCCTCCCATCTCAGCCTCCCAAAGTGCTGGGATTACAGGCATGAGCCACCATGCTTGGCCAAGGATGTCTTAATATAGTGATGACAGGGGAAACTAACAGCTGCCAGGGACAAACATCTGCTAAAACCATTTTACCAGGAGATAAGAAGAGAGATTCGTCCTAGAGTAGCCACCCTGACTATTCTGGACCTGGGGTGTGCAGTCCAAGGAGTAGTGCTATATGGATGTGTGTGGGGAAGGCAAAGTTATTGTCTTCCCAAAGGAAGGAACTGGGAGCTATTTGATTGTGATCTACCCCAAGAAGAGAGGATCTAAACACAAGAATAGTCCCTAGTGCTGGAGAGCTAGCTCACAGGACTGACATCAAGGGCCAAATACATATTGCTGGGCCTGACACTTCAGGTCTCTGAATGAAATTTTTAAAACATCCTTACATCTAAGCTCTGATAGCATATCTACCCTGGAGAGAGTACTTTTGTCAATTCAGATATTGGAATTCATGTGTAATACCCAGGGTTTCTTATCTTCAGAGAGGTCAAATGCCAGAACCATCAGGTCACCAGATGGAAGATGGAAGGTCTGGGCTCCTCTCTTGGCTACCCAGCTCCTTGGGAGTTTTCATTTTCCTCTAGGATTTTCTCCAACAGAAAGCCACGCATGGCAATCAGGGAGAGTCTAATTGTAGCTTATGAAGGGGTTTTGGTCTTTGGTACTGAAATTGTGCAGATCTAAGATGGCCTCTCAAGCCACCTAATTTCTTCAGAGAGATGGGGTTCCAGACCTTCCTCTGCTCAGGTACAATCAATAGCTCATGCTATTCCACCCCGCTACAGCCTCAGAGAGGTATGGATGATGATGATGATGATGATGATGATGATGATGATGACGACGATGATGATGATGATGATTGATAATGTGTATTATCTAACCAACCCTAAATTCTGTTTTCTGAAGGGATAAGCCATTTTATTAACAGGTTACCGATATTTTGGAATATACTTGAGGAGAGAAAAAATTTGACTCATTTAATAAAAAGGAAGAAAATCTTCCATTCCACCTGATCTCTAAGGATAGGGGGAACAAAATATGGGTTGTATTTCAGGGCCCAGAAGCTAAGAGGGTACATACCAGTCACATTAGCACATGACGTGCTGCGGGAACAGGGAGTGGGGTGAGTTTTGAAGTACAGATGGAGCCGGGCACCGTGGCTCACACCTGTAGTCCCAGCACTTTCGGAGGCAGAGGCAGGAGGATCGCTTAAGCCCAGGAGTTCAAGACCAGCCAGGCAACACAGTGAGACCTTGTCTCTATTAAAACAAACAAAAACTAGCTGGGTGTGGTGGCACACATCTGTAGTCCCAGCTATTCAGGAGGCTGAGGTGGAAGGATCACTTGAGTCTGGGAGGTTGAGGCTGCAGTGAGCTGTGATTGCACCACTGCACTTCAGCCTGGGTGACAGAGTGAGACCCTGTCTCAAAATAAACAAAAAACAATAAAGTACAGATGGAGCATACAAGTATGACTGATGCCAGTGGGCTGCAGAGAGAGAGGCTTGGCAGATGCCTTGACCTCCCAGAAACTGGGAAAGGCCCAGAGTAGAAAAGGAAGATAGTAGAAAAGGTGCTTTGAGAACCTGCACCTGTGACGGCATCCCTCGACAACATCAGAATGACTGCTAGAAAAGTCAGCTGCAAGTTCTTGGAATAAACATTCAGCCCAAAGCACTGGAGAGCTGTGAATGTCAAAACTGCACAACTAAACAAGGCTAACGTGGAAAATGAAGGATATGCAAGAATGGTGTAACTAAAGCAAGGTGTCAAGTGAAAACACACTACAGATCAACTAATTACATTTAAAATCCTCAGAACTGGAATGTTAGACATGTTACAGGTCACAGACTTGAGGGGGAAAGAAATGGTCCCCTTGTTCAAGGTGCTGCAGTCATATTTGCTTTCATTTACCTAACACTTTTTGGCCTAATGACTCATGAAACATATGAGAGAGAGAGTGAGCAAGAGAGAGAGAAAGTGAGAGTGTCAGGGAACACGAGAGAGCAAGAGAGCGAGCACAATGTTGACCGCAGAACCAATACCATGAGCTCTGTTGGGTCTGGAAAAAAGGAATAAAATTCAACTACTTTATGGAAATTGGTTCAGTTTATAGACAATTCCAAAATAAGTATAGCTGAAAAACACAAAATAAATACAGCTTGATTCCTGAGGCTAATTTGTGTTGAGGTTCAACTATGGTGAGATGGGTTTAATTATTTTCTTCCAAAACTTGTATGTTGAAATCCTAAGCCCCAGGACCTCAGAATGTGACCTTATTTGGATATAGGGTCTTTATATAAGCGCTATATAGGCAACAATCTGCTGGCCACAATATATTCTTTTCAGTGACAACATTCAACCAACTGCCTTTCATGCCCCAGTAATGAAATTCCGTTAGATACAGCATATTTGGCAATTCCAGTATCATAACAAACATTTACAGACTGATTACTCGCTCCCAGATTCAAATTCTGTTCCTACTGAGAGATCTGGCAATGACCTCCAGAGAGTGTCCATTAGCGTTTGAAATTACAAAGGAATTGTGCGTGTGTGGTTGTTTTTCATACTTTCCTATACTCCCCACCTCACCCTCAGTAAAATTTAGGCACTTCCATAAATATAAAAAACAGAAAAATAACAGAACTCATATTCAACACAGAGTTAAAAACAAGAAACAAAACTGTCTCTAAGTCGAAGACAAAAGTATCAGTAATAAGCAAAATCATATTTATTCAGTGTTTGTTCAGGGAGAGGTTCATGCTAGGATCCTGGCAGAGACACACAGATATATGATATACACATCAAAGTAATCTAATGACTGATGAATAGTTTTATACCAGCAATGAAACTGCTTTTAAAAGTGATCACTTTTAATTTGTATAGGATGATTCATGCTCAGCAAGAATTAAGTCTCCTCCCATGTTTTCTGCTGCCAGGACTCAAATACTTCAAGCCATTTCCACAAGAGCAAACATGTCAGATGAAGAAATGTTGTGCCTCTCCAACGAGGCCTTCCTCCACACAGTAAAACACCACAGTCTGGGGGCTTTAAGTGCTCAGTGCCAAACTTAGATGCCAGCAGCTAGAGACATTCGAGGTTGTAAATCACACCTGGTCTTCAACTCCGAAAAACAGCTACAGAGCTAGCAGAATAGACAGAACCATGCTGGCTTGGAAAGGTAAATATACAATGTCATCCTAGCCAAATTTGCTTCCAAATTTGTTTTAATTTGGAAGCAAACCGACTGAGATCTCGAGAGGAGGTCACCATTCTGGCTGTGCAGGTCACGTCCTCCACAGAGTGCCTCACCCTGGGTGCGTAGACGCTGAAATCCAATCCTTGCAGCTCGGGGACTGCATTCACCTGGAGGGGCACCATTTTCTAACTCGCCCAGGCTCTCCAAGGACAAGTAGTGGTTCTTTCCCAAGACCTCATTTTCAAAAAGCAATAGACTGGGGCCATTTGTCAGTTTTAATCTTAATTAAAATGTCATCTGCAAGTGTCACATTCACTGTCTTCTCTATGGATACCCCTGGGATATTCATCTAGGAGTATCTCAGTGAAGAGCAGTGGCTTTAAATACCTTTAGTTCAGGAAGTGAAACAGTCAGTGGGACTGGAGTATAGGGAACAAACAGGGAAATGGCTGCAAATGAGGCTGAAAATGTGGGTGAGGCCATGTCATGCAGGGCCCATGGGACCATTTTGAGAATTTAAAGGTTATTCTAAAAACAGTGGGATACCATTGAAGGGTCTTAAGCACACAATATGATTTGTGTTTCTAAAAAAAAAAAAAAAAAAATTCTACCTCCTATACAATAATAACCAGAAGGGAGCCCAGAAAAGTGGGAAGAGCCAGTTGAGAGTTGTGAGAGTTGGTAGACTGGACAAGGTGGAGGCAGTGAAGGCAACAGAAGTAGACAGATGTAACGTATGTCAGGAGATGGGACTGATGGGACTTTCTGAGTGACTGGATGCAGGAATGAAAGTGTGTGAGAGAAGGAATGATGTCCAGGATGAGGCCAGCCTGTGGTACTGAGAAGATGGGCAGATGATGATGCTGTTTCTAAAGAACACTGGAGGAGGAGCAAGTTTGGGGATTAACGTCATGAGTACAGTTTTAGAGTTGAGACTTCTATAAGGCAGCAGATTAAAAGGTCTTCATAATAAAATATGATATTCCATACCTATGGTTTTCTAAAATAAAATCTGAGACATGCAGTCCTGATCAGAGCTTTAGAAGTACTTGGCTGCATGCTGAATATAAGATTGTAGTTCTTGGATGGGAATAGCAGCAGCTGTGCCCAGGCAGCCCAGTTTCAGGAAGGCTCTCGGTGCACCACAGCCTGCAGACACCCTGCCCACACCCTCCGTGCCACCAAGGTGTCCAAGAGGAAGGTCAGCCCAGCTGAAGTGTCGGTGAAGGGAGACCCCCATGAAGAGATCTGCAAGGTGGTCCACTAAACCTGCTCCTACAAAGTGAAACAAAGCCCAAAAAGGCAGCAGGAGAGGATAAATCTTCAGACAAAAAAAAAAAAAAAAAAAGCAAACAAAAGGGGAAAAAGGAAAAAACAGGCTGAAGTGGCTGATCAAGAAACTAAAGATTGATCTGCAGAAAATGGAGACACTAAAAACAAGGAGAGTCCAACCTTGGGTGAAGCCACAGAGAAACACACCAAGTCTGACCGATATCACATGCTATGTCTTATCAGTGTCCCTGACTCCCTTCTTGTACAATCTAGAGGAATATTTTTACCCACTATTTTGTAAATGGAAGTTTTTTAGTAGTTCTAGAAATATTTTTAAGAAAGAGAGAATCCTACCTCATCACATCACATTTTTTAAGGGTAAATGCTTTTATTTGACAGGTGAAATCATTCACTGGTTGTGAAAATAGTGTGGGATATTGAATTATGGCAGGCTTTGACTGTCTTGGGTGTCAGCTTAACATTCTATAGATGGGGGATTCGTTTTCATATACTGTAACACAAAGTACAGTAAATGGCAATATGGAGTCACAGTCCTGCATTTAATGTCTCAAACATGTTTGATTACTTCTGTTCTCATGTTGGTTTTTAGTAGAACTGTTTGCTAAAAAATACTGCTCTTTGGTCATGGCTCTCCCTGTCAGACCGGCATGCAGTCTGTAGCATCTGTGGTCACGGTAGTCCTATTTTCCTAATAAATTTCTTATGCTATGAAAGACTGAAAATTTGAGTATGCAGGGTATATGTTATTAAATTCTGAATTGGTATGACATATATAACAGCCTATCAACATTTAAAGATACTAGTACTTGATATCCTCTTAAGGAAAATTAAGAGAACATTATCATCTCTATTTTATAGATGCAGCAAAGCCAGGTTAAAAATGAACCTGCTGCTGCTAGAAGTGGCAGGATGCAGGGCCTGGAATCTGATAGTCCTGTTTCTAGATGCTTTGGAGGAAATTTGGTCACCTGATGCTGTCAAGAAAGTTAGCCCAATCCTGATGCTAGAATATTGTCCCATCTGCTGCTAATGAAACTTTTTGTTCAGTGTTCTCCAGATCCACCAAAGGACAGAGCACAGGGACTGTCTAGAGCAGCTCTGTCCATCAGGACTTTCTGAGATGACATACATGTTTTGTTCGCCTGACTAATAAGGTAGCCACTAGTACAGGTGGTCACTAACCACTTGAAATGTGGCTAATGTGACTGAAGAACCAATTTTTGTTTAATTCCATTTAAATTTTAGTAGCCGCATGTGGCTAGTGGCCACCCTGTGGGACAGCACAGTTTTGGAGCTTACAGAACAAGGTTCTGTGATGTTCTTGTGCCTGCTGGCCATTAAATGTTATACAGCAGAACTCAGTCTGTAAGTTACATTCATGGCCAAGCTAGATGGTAACGCTGTGGGAGAGGGAACCTGTAGCTCCCCTCTATTAGCCTGGTGGACTATGTCAACTCATGATGCATGAACAACTCAGCGGAGGTCAGTTCTCAAAAGCGGCAGCAGAGCTGCAGGGAGTCTCTGGACTCTGGAGGCAAATCTAGGTCCTCTAAATTGCACAACTTTATATTAGAATGAAAATACACAACTCGGCCGGGCGCGGTGGCTCAAGCCTGTAATCCCAGCACTTTGGGAGGCCGAGACGGGTGGATCACGAGGTCAGGAGTTCGAGACCATCCTGGCTAACACGGTGAAACCCCGTCTCTACTAAGAAATACAAAAAAAAAAAACTAGCCGGGCGAGGTGGCGGGCGCCTGTAGTCCCAGCTACTGGTGAGGCTGAGGCCGGAGAATGGCGTGAACCCGGGAGGCGGAGCTTGCAGTGAGCTGAGATCCGGCCACTGCACTCCAGCCTGGGCAAGAGAGCGAGACTCCGTCTCAAAAAAAAAAAAAGAAAATACACAACTCAGAGGCTGTCATAAAATTAAACTACCAGCCATGGGAAAGCACCAAGCAGAGTGTGTAGCCTTCGGCAGCGGTATGATGCGGTTTAACCTTGCGTACACCGACACACTCTATTTTCACCACCTGCCCCCCACTTTAATTAAGTACATGAGCCGTGATAAGGTTGTGTCTGGGAATGAACATACAAACAGAGCGTAGGAAATCATACCCATCCTCTCCCTGCCCCCGAAAACAAACATTATAAATACTTTAGCTAAGAATTTGGTTTGGAAGAAGGAAGTCCTTGTCACAATAATTCTTACAAAACAAAATCAGCAATTGAAATAAAGCAACTTCCTTGTTTCTGAAGAGCATCACTTGAAGCCCATTTATGTTGGTTCTTTTTTCCCCCTAATTTTATTTACTGGTAAAATACACATAAAATTTACCATTTTGGGGAGAAAAGAGGGAAAGGAAAGATGTTTGTCAAAAGGTACAAAGTTTCAGTTAGACAAGAGGAATAAGTCTGGTGCTCTATTGCACAGCAAGGCGATGACAGTTAATAATAATATACTGTATACTTAAAAATGGCTAAAAAAGATGATTTCAAATGTTCTCACCACAGAAAAGATAAATATTTCAAATGATGGCTATGGTAATTAGCTTGATTACACAATATGCATATCCAAATATCATGTTGTACCCCATAAACATATAAATGTCAATTAAAAATAACTTTAATAAAAGAAAAAAATACCATTTTAATCATTTCTAAGTGTACAGTTCAGTAGTATTATGTACTAAGTATATACTAGTATATAATACTAAATATTATTTCAAATTTACTTAAGTTTTTGTCCTCAAAGGTAAAACAATATACTAATATGTAAAACAGCATTTAAACATGCACAAGATTAACATCAAATTCAGAACAATGCTCATAAGGGAAGCAAGGAAAGAAGGGGTTCAGGAAAGAAATAAAAGTGGGCTTAAGTTTTATCTATGTTTTATTTTTAAAGATATAATGAATTAAATATGGCAAAATGCTAAGACTTGAACTGAGATTTAAGTACATAAGCATTTGTCATGTCATTTTCTATACGTTAATGTATTCTTTTAACTTTTTTTTTTTTGAGGTGGAGTTTCACTCTTGTTGCCCAGGCTGGAGTGCAGTGGTGTGATCTCAGCTCACTGCAACCTCCACATCCTGGGTTCAAATGATTCTCCTGCCTCAGCCTCCTGACTAGCTGGGATTACAGGCATCTGCCACCATGCCTGGCTAATTTTCTGTATTTTTAGTAGAGAAGGGGTTTCACCATGTTGGCCAGGCTAATCTTGAACTCCTGACCTCAAGTGATCCACCCACCTCAGCCTCCCAAAGTGCTGGGATTACAGGCTTGAGCCACCGTGCCCAGCCCTTCCTTTAACTTTTTATTGTGACCTAATTTTAGACTTGCAGAGAAGTTGCACACATAGTACAGAGTATCCATATACCTCTCAGCTTACACCCCTAATGTTAACATCTTACACAACCATAGTACAATGATCAGACAAGGATATTAACTTGGATACAACATGATTAACTAAAACAAAGATGGTATTGGAATATCCCGTTTTTCCACTAGTGTCCTTTTTTATTCTATAATTCTATCTAGAACCACACATTGCATTTGCCGGTTACTTCTCCTTAGTCTCTTGCAGCCTGTGACAGTACTTCAGTCTTTCCTTGCCTTTCTTGACTTACACTTGTCAGTTACTTTGTCAAATGTCCCACAATTGGAGTTTGTCAGATACTTTCTAATGATTAGGTTGAGATTATACATTGTTGACAAGAATACCAAGAAACTATGCTCTGCCGTCAGTGCCTTCCATCACAGGTTCAAGATGCCTCTTTTTCGTATGCTTAAAATATTTCATAATTTCAATAGATAAAAAATAAATAAATAGCTGTATTACTCTGGGTTCTGTAGAGGTACAAAATCAATAGGAGGTGGACGGATGAAAGGAAGGGAAGGGGAAAGAAGAAAGAAAAAGGAAGGAAGGAAGGAAGGGAGGGAGGGAGGAAGGGAGGGAGGGAGGGAGGGAAGGAGGGAAGGAGGGAAGGAGGGAAGGATGGAGGGAAAGAGAAATAGAAATAGAAAGGAGGGAGATTTTAAGGAATTGGCTCATCAATTATGTAGGCTGAGAAGTCCCAAGATCTGCCAACTGCAAGCTGGAGACCCAGAAAACCCAATGGTATAATTCCAATCTGAGTCTGAAGGCTTGAGAAGCAGGAGGGCTGATAGTGTAAGTGCCAGTCTCATTCCAGGAGCAGAGAAAGACTGTGCAAAATCTCCTTTACTCAGTGTTTTGTTTCACTCGGGCCTCAGTGGATAGGATGATGTCCACCCACATTGGGGAGGGCAATCTGCTTTACTGGGTCTACTGATTCAAATACTAGTCCATACAGAAATACCCTCAACATTATTCTGGACACCCCCAGAATAATGTTGAACAAATACTTAAGCACCACATGGCCGAGCCAGGATGACACATAAAATTATGCATCATAACAGCTTAACTTCTAAATTAGAAACTTCCTACTCTGTATATTTAGGTTCCAAATCCCATCAAGTCAAATGGATCTCAGGAAATGTTCCAATTCTTAATTATTATTGGCTTCAGGCCTAAAACATTATAAAGTCACTCCATACTACCATTTCTAAAACTTCGAGAATCTTTATTAAGTTGATCTTGCTTCAAGAGAAAAGGCAGTCTATACTACTTAGATAATATAATAATTGTAATCCAAGAGAAGCTAGACCTGCAAGTCAAATTAAGGCCCTAAGAAATAAATTAACATGAGGTGTATTGTTAATGAGGACCCCCAAATCCCCTGATCTTATTTTGGAAGCGAAAGTGAAGTTATCATTTAGAATTGACTACATTCCTCAGCATACCATCCTAACAATGATGTCTGTCATTGCTATTTCTATGATGCTTTAGAAAGAAAAACCTAAATGATTATATATTTTTCTATGGCAAAAAAAGAGTGTGTTTCAGGCACTTTCATGACCTGAGTTGTATATACTAAAAGTTGTGTGTACACACACACAGATTGTAGAGAATATATCTGATATGGTTTTGCTGTGTCCCCACCCAAATCTCAAATTGTAGCTCCCATAATTCCCAAGTGTTGTGGGAGAGACCTGGTGGGAGGTATTTGAAACATGGTGGTGGGTCTTTCCTGTGCTGTTCTTGTGATAGTGAATAAGTCTCACGAGATCTGATAGTTTTATAAAAGGGAGTTCCCCTGTACATGCTCTCTCTCGACTGCCGCCATGTAAGACATGACTTTGTTCCTCCTTTGCCTTCTGCCATGATTGTGAGGCCTCCTCAGCCACATGGAACTGTGAGTCCATTAAATCTCTTTTTCCTTATAAATAACTCAGTCTTGGGTATAACTTTATTAGCAGTGTGAGAACAGACTAATACAATAGCTCTACAAATATACTGTAGAGAAATGGTATAAATAAGTAAAATTTCAAGTTTTCTCTGAGGGTGCCTCCCTTTGAAGCTCTTCTGTCCTCAGGATCACTCTAAACTTTGCTGGTTTAGGCTGGGAAATAATTTCTTCTTTAAATGTTTATATTCAGTTCAAAGAGCTCCATTTCCATGAGTAATGACAAAACATAGTTTCCACCCCTACCACCTCCACTCTAGCTGCATGGAGAGGAAACTACTTATGAATTCTTTTCTAGGCCCCCAGAGTTCTGGAAGGCAGTCACTGAGTTTTCATGAAAAGCCAGAGCAAGGACTCCAGATCCCATTATGCCAAAGAGGAAGCTGAATACTTATTTTAAATTTCATTTTAGCCTGCCCCAAATGTGGACACCATTGTTAGGCCAGTCCCGTATACCATGTGTACCTTTTGCAAGTCTCTTAGAACAAGCTGTTCCCCTCAAAGGATTTTCTTCCAAGGAACCAGAACATGGGTTTATTTTGGCCTGGATCAGCTCCTCCAGGAATGTTCCAGGGAGGAGGTGGGCGGTCAGCCTCCTGAGACAAGAGTGTGTAGAGGTCAGGATATGGGCTCTGAAGCCAGACTACCTATGTTTGAATCCAGGTTCTGGGTTTATGATCGGGGAATGTGAGGGAGTTATACAACCGTTCATGCCTTGGTTCCTCCTTCTATTGAATGGGGCAAATGATGATACTTAACTGATTGAGTTGCTGTGAGGATTAAAAAATGACATATGTAAAGTGCTTAGTACAAGACCTGGCATATAATAAGTGTTAAATAAGTGCTAGGGAAAATTAGCCAGGCATGGTGGTATATACCTATAGTCTTAGCTACCTGGGAGGCTGAGGAAGTTTGCTTGAGGCCAAGGAATTTGAGTCTGCAGTGAGCTATGACGGCATCACTGCACTCCAGCCTGGGCAACAGAGTAAGACCGCATCTCTAAAAATAAAAAAATAAAATAAAATAAATGCTAGGGGGCCAGGCATGGTGGGTGGCTCACGTCTGTAATACCAGTACTTTGGGAGGCCGAGGAGTGCGGATCACTTGAGGTCAGGAGTTTCAGACCAGCTTGACCAACATGGAGAAACCTCATCTCTACTAAAAATACAAAACGTTAGCCAGGTGTCGTGGCCCATGCCTGTAATCCCAGCTACTCAAGAGGCTGAGGCAGGATAATTGCTTGAATCCGGGAGACGGAGGTTGCAGTGAGCTAAGACCGTGCCACTACACTCCGGCCTGGGTGAAAAGCAAGACACCATCTCAAATAAATAAATAAATAAATAAATGTGAGGGAACATGTGGCTTCTGACTTAAACACCTTCCAGGATTAATCCAGGTCCACAATCACCCAGGGGAGTTGTTGGCAGTCTGTGGACACCTGTCAGGCTGCATCTGTTGGGTAGTAGAAGCTGCTTCTTTCTAACTCTAAGTCTGCCTATTTCTTCTATCATGTCATGAGAATTCCTTAAACATCTTATTTAACAGAATATACAAATTTAAGCCAGTTCTACAGTGAAAAACCTGAGAGTGAGTCATGGCAAACTTTAACTGTAATCTTGTAAGATGGAAATGGAGATAGACAAATATTGGGAAAAGATCTTAAGAAAATTGATGAATCCAATAGGTAGGTCAGATAAGCATTTCTTGGTTTTCTGCTTTCCATTTGTAAGCATGTCTCTGTGTGTGTGTGTGTGTGTGTGTGTGTGTGTGTTTATACCCATGGCCCTTATTTAGAGCTCTAAATCTCCTAAGGACAGGAACCACCTGCCACCTGACAAGAGAGAAGTAACCTCCATGCATTTGTCCTTCTACCCTCAAGAGGGATCCTCTTCAGCCCAGGATGGTATAGACATAGATTATTTTGGAAACAAAGGGATAGATTCTGTGGCTTTCTATCCCCTTTTTTCCTTTTCCCTTTCCACATTCCTGGCTCTAACTTGGTTCTTTCTGTTGCCATGGTAACCAACAGTCTCAGAACACAGACTTCTGACAGCTGGACTTTTAGCCACAGAGACTCGGGATGTGAAGGATTTCTCATGTCTCCCCTTTTGCCTCAGGAGTTAGCAGCACTTCTTCCATGTGGGCAGCCACCAAGGCAGGGTGTGACTGTGTGTGTGTGTGTGTGTGTGTGTGTGTGTGTGTGTGTGTGAGAGAGAGAGAGAGAGAGAGAGAGAGAGAGAAAACGCGCACATGCGCATGTGCATTCTTCCAGCCCTACTTTGGGGCTTCACAGAAAAAGCTGGACTAAACAGTGCCATCAGATGGTGGGAGGATGGGCATCTAAATACCAAAACCTTTCTGGAAAGTAATTTGGTATCAACTACCACAAGACTTTAATATATTTGTGGGGTTTGGTCCATTAATCCTACATATAGAAAAATAAGAGACATACTCTTAGATTTATGGAAGATTTATGGAAAAGTGGGTTTACTAGAGATTTATTTAGTAAAGGCAGTAACTACCACCTAATTGTCATTAATAAGAAGTGGTTAAAAATTGCAGAGTAACCATATATATGTTTGTTGTAGGCTATGGGATAAAATAATTTCAGTTTCAACTGATGTCATATCCACACTTACATATATGTATATGTGGACATATTGTATAAATGTACAGATAAGTATATGTGTGTTTATATAAACAGAAAAGATAAGGAAGTCCATCAAAATGTTTTGATAGTTATCATTATCTTTAGAAGGTAGGACTACAGCATATTTACTTTCATCTTCATACTTTTCTATATTTTTTCAATTTTATGCAATGATGATCCTTTTCTTTTATGACACAAGATCTTACAACCATAGTAGGACAAATGTTGAGAAGTGGAGATGCTTAGTAGAGAGTATTATAACACAATGAAATAAGTTTTGAAAGGGAGAAGGCTGCCTCTTCTCCCCTTCACTGAGAGATTATAAAAATTGGATAATACTGGCCGGGCCCGGTGGTTCATGCCAGTAATCCCAGCACTTTGGGAGGCCGAGGCGGGTGGATCACAAGGTCAGATCGAGACAATCCTGGCTAACACAGTGAAACTCCTTCTCTACTAAAAATACAAAAAATTAGCCGGGCATGGCAGCATATGCCTGTAGTCCTAGCTACCTGGGAGGCTGAAGCAAGTGAGTCTCTTGAAACCGGGAAACGGAGGTTGCAGTGAGCTGACACCACACCACTGCACTCCAGCCTGGACAACAGAGCAAGGCTCTGTCTCAAAAAAAGAAAAAAAAAAGAAGATTGGATAATACTTCTATCTAAATGGGGTAGTACTGAATAGAAAAGGGAATAGGGCCGGGTGTGGTGGCTCATACCTACAATCTCAGCACTTTGGGAGGCCAAGGTGAGTGGATCACCTGAGGTCAGGAGTTTGAGACCAGCCTGGTCAACACGGTGAAACCCCATATCTACTAAAAATACAAAAATTAGCCAGGTGTGGTGGCGGGTGCTTGTAGTCCCAGCTACTCGGGAGGCTGAGGTTGCAGTGAGCCAAGATCGCACCACTGCATTCCAGCCTGGGAGGCAGAGTGAGATTCCATCTTAGAAAAAAAAGAAAAAAGAAAAGGGAATGGATAAGGTTTTTGTTTAAGTACTATGATTCTCTTCTCCCCAGTCCCATCTATTTTTTTCTTTTTTCTTTTCTTTTTTTTTTTTTAAGCTTCTCGAGTTGAGAGAGATTTGTGCCTTTGAACTCCATGGCATATTCATCCTCTAACAGCGACATAGAGGACTACAGCTCCAAATCCAATTCCAACCTGAGCCTCTCTGTGGGCTATTTCCCCTGTGAGGACACCCCCTGTGAGGACACCCCCTGTGAGGACACAACCTCCTGTGAAGACGCAACTTCCAAGGATCCTTCCATCCACTTTCTCCCTCCCATCCAAGGGGCATGGGGGACTGAAAGGATAAGGAGATGCATGAAGAGACAAGACCAAATTCAGGATGAACCAGAGCAGTTTTGCAAACTAAGCATCTTCCTAGCCTGGGACGTGGACGTCAGCTCCAACAACACAGACTCAATAGCTAATAGGCTTCTAAATGGAGACAACCAGTGGATAGATGAGTTACCAAAAGAGAGAACAAAACTGTCTGTCAGCAAACTGAATAATCTTGTGCAAGAGTTTCAGACATTTCTAGAAAATCTGAAAGATGATGAAGATGATGATGCTGTATTTCCTGAAATGACTCAGAAAGATTTCCAGCTGTCCGGCGGCTCCCCTCCGGAAATGGTTCAGGTCAGTCATCAAGAACATGATGCTTGTCAAGACCTGCCCAAGTGCAAACCACCAGAAAATAAAGATGTTATGCAGTCTCCACAGACTCCTCTAAGGCTTAAGGAACATGAGCTGGCTGAGGAGAGCAGAGATGCCTCACAGGACAGCAAGGGATAGGCCTGGGTTGAACCACAGAATCTTATCACCACTGGGAGGAGACAGGTCCTAGGGAGTCTGACATGATACCAGTGGGAGACAGATAACAAGGAAGGGAGTCAGGGTGAAGCTGTAGGGAAAAGACTGAGGAACGCTTAGGGAAACAAGAGGGTAGCAAGCAAGGAGAAGGGCTAGCAACTATGTCTCCCTCCCCACCAAAAACGTATATGTTTAGTATTAATGAGCATTGAAACTTTGCATTGACACCTGGGCTATTTTTGGTAAAAGGATGTGAGTTCCACAAATGAGTAAATGTTGACTTGGCTGCTGTCATGGTTACACCTACCTAACACATCCTTCATTTTCGTGGCAGATGATAAGCCAGGCAACTGCCAGCCAAAGGACAAGTGCTCCAGAGATCTCCTCAATCCTGTCAGAGCAGCCGGAGAAGGATGACACTCCTTCCCACACACAGGACCAGTGCTGCCTGAACTTTGGGTGGGCCTTCAGCTGGCTGAGTCAGCGTATCCTCTCCCCTCTGCTGAGGAGAGATCACCCTGTGAAGGCCACCAAGAGTCCCCATCGGCCAGCACCAAGGAAAGGACTCTTTCACAGAGGCAAGAGAATTCAACCTCAAGAAACTCTTGAATTAGGACATCCCATACAGACAGATTTTTAAACTTTTTGGAAAGTTTAAGATATTCCATAATGAGGATTCCATTAATAATCCCCACCAGTTTATTTTTTCCTCAATAAACAAAATAAATGCTCTTGTTACCCCATGTCTTCCTCTTCCAGCATACCATCTTGACTCACATTTCAAGCATATGTGGGCCAGGCGCGGTGGCTCACACCTGCAATCCCAGCGCTTTGGGAGGCTGAGGCAGGTGGATCACCTGAGGTCAGGAGTTTGAGACCAGCCAGGCCAACATGGCAAAACCCCATCTCTACTAAAAATACAAAAATTAGCTTGGCGTGGTGGTGGACGCCTATAATCCCAGCTGCTCAGGAGGCTGAGGCAGGAGAATCACTTTAACCTGGGGGCAGAGGTTGCACTGAGCCAAGATCACGCCACTTCACTCCAGCCTAGGCAAAAGAGCGAAACTCTGTCTCAAAAAAAATAAATAAATAAAATAAAAAATTAAAATTAAAGAAAATTTTTAAAAAAGAAAAGAAAGTATATCTGTTGTCTAGGAGAAAAATTTATTCTCAGGAAATTTTAAGTAGTATTATGCTTCCTAAACTGAAGTATTGTTTTTCTCTCCTCTCACCCATTCTTACTCTATTTTACCCTAGTTTATCTATTTTATGTGTTTTAACCTATTTTATCATTAACCCAAATCCCAATTTTCAGTAGGCAGCAGCGTGACCCATCAGATTTCCACAGTGGCAGGATGATTTGGGTTGAACTTGCAGGGCTTGAGCGAGTGGCAGTGGGTAGTAAGTCACTGAGGAAATTAATTTTCATTTCAGGAGCTCGGACAGCAGTTCTGATACTCCCCAGAGACCTGACGGGTTCTAGCATGTGTTGCCTTGACTATAGTAGTGGCCCACTTAGGAGCAATGTGAGGACTGTGAACACTACTTCACCACTCTAAGTCTAGCTGTCCTCATTCAAAAGATGTGGAAGATAATAATACATACTTCACAGGGTTAGTGTGAGAGTTTATGAGGTAACACAAGCACTTAATAAATATTATTACTGTTGTTGCAAGTAGACATTCTACTGAGGAACTCTCCAGACAACTTGTTCAAGGGATATCTAAGAATGAGAGTTAATTAAGAGTCAATTCTCGTTGCAACATTTCCCACACAGAGCAGTATTTACCAAAAGTTCAGGGTTTTCAGCAAATCTTAACCAAGTCCTCTCCCAACCCATTCCATTCTGCCCTCTGAAACTCCTTTGCAATTGTCATTGAACGTTCCACTAAATGTCAACTTCTTTGAGGAAGGCTGCCCTCAGCCTTCTTGTCCTGACTCTTACCTCCCCAGCATCTCTACCATCCTCTTCATTCAACCACAGGTTCACTCAACATCCTCCTTCTTCTACTGGCACTACCATCCTGTGTGACCTTCAGAGTTCATGTGGCAAAGCATATGACTCCTCAGTTTCAAATTCCTTCCTTTCCTCAATTTCAATTCCCTATCCCTCTCCTTCCTCTCTTCTTCCTTCCTTCTACAAATATTTAGCAAATAGGAGTACCAGATACTTTTCTAGCTTGCAAAAAAAAAAAAAAAAACCCCTCACTCTTTAGGCTCAAGCAACTTATTTAAGACATAAAGTCAGGCAAACATATGATTATAAAGGGTGTGAGTGATAATGCTCTGTAGTGAGTAAATACTGAGTTCTAATGAAAAAAATAACCCATTCAGCATGGGGAGGTTGGTTGTAAAAGGTTTCCTATATGAGATTCTTTGAGTTATAAATGAGATTATTTAAGGTGGAGGACTTTAACTGACTTTAATTAGTGTGGAATGGAGGTATGAGATCTTGACTGGTTAATAATGCATGTGAAAGACGGTGTGGTGAATATGGCCCAGGAAAGGCAGTACAGTAGGAGGGAGGAGATAAAAAAAAAAAAATAGGGGCCTTTTAGGAATATACACTCAAGGTCACACCCTGAGACCTCTCACTTCTTCTGCCTCCCTGAGAACACCTGCCTAACCCACAACTCACTTGAACACACTCCTCCACCTTTGCCTGCTCTTTGACTTCACCAAGATTTGGAGTCCTATCACCACACCCGTTCCCCAACTTCCATCCACTTCTGTCTAGATCCAACCCATATGCCTCCTTCCCAAACTTGGCATGTCTACCACATCTAGTAACATCTGCCACACCTTGCCCTTCTCTTCTCCCAAATCTTAAAATCTATACTTACCAAGTTCCCCAAGGGAACCCTCTTGCTCCTCACTGCAGCCAACACACAAAACCATAGCGATTTCCCTCTGCATTCCCTGACTGTCTGGGAAACTCTTCCTTAAAGATCCTGCTCTAGAGTTACTGTGGGACAATATTGATCCCTCAGGAAAAGGATCATGACCCTCCTTTAGCTGCCCCCTAGTCCCTACCCTGCCACTTTCTTGCCACGACCTGTACTTTTCAGTCCTCTTTATAGATCTATTTTACCTGTAGACTGTGAGCTCTCAAGGGCAAGTACCAGGTCTTAGTTCCTTTTTATTGCAAATCCTAATACAGTGTGCCAGGTGCAGTGGCTCACGCCTATAATCCCAGCACTTTGAGAGGCCAAGGTGGGTAGATCACTTGAGGTCAGGAGTTTGAAACCAGTCTGGGCAATATGGTGAAATGTTGTCTCTACTAAAAATACAAAAATTAGCCATGTGTGGTGGCAGGTGCCTGTAATCCCAGACACCTGGGAGGCTGAGGCAGGAGGATCATTTGTACCCAGGAGGCAGAGGCTACAGTGAGCTGAGATAGCACCATTGCACTCCAGCCTGGGCGACGGAACGAGACTCTGTCTCAAAAAAAAACAACAACAGAAAAACAAAATCCTAACACGGTGTTTAGTACTGAGTAACCTAGCTCTCTGACTTTATGTAATTCTTTGTATGTTCTTAATACATCCTGTCTATATAATTTTTAAAAAGTTAAATACAACAGCTTAAAGAGTTGCTATTCTTTAAGTCAAAAGTGACTGGACAGGTCAGAAATAGGAATGAAAAGGGAGGCAGACAAGAAGAGAACATGGCCATCAAGTAGAAGTCAAGTGAGATGGCAACCTATCAATTGAGAAATCTATTAAGACTAAAGGAATTCAGAAACTAAATTGAAAATTTAATTCAACAAATATGCCTGGAGCCTTATTGTTGCTTTAGACTAGACACTGTGATAGGCCTGAAAGAAAGATGACATCTCTTACTCTCAAGAGACTTGCAACCAGTTTTATTATTTTAATTCTTACTCTAGTAATTAAGATCTAAGAAAAACTCCACCAAAATACTTTAGAAGACTGTCTACACAGAATAAGATGCACTGTTCTTTAGTAAGATTTCTGACAAACTTGTGTTTATTCATCAGTGTTTTATAAACCTGCTTGGCAGGTATGAACCTGTCCCTAAAATTTAAGCAATGTGCTTTGCAAGCCTTTACAATAAAGTAAGCCTTCCATACCCTTTGAGGTTGAGTGTCATGCTATATACTAGAAAGCAGAACAAAGTATTTTAAAATAGGAAATATCTCAGTATCTCTTCATTATAGTTTCAAATATGTTATCAGCCAGGCACAGTGGTTCATGCCTGTAATCTCAGCACTTTGGGAGGCCAAGGCTCAAGGATCACTTGAGCCCTGGAGATTGAGACTAGCAAATTCACGGCTCAAGAGGATGCATGGGTACAAGTCTAACTGGCCACAAGAACAGTGTCTAAATTCCTCTTATGAAACAAAAGAAAAATAAAGCAAATTATAAACGATTTCCTAGAGAGTGCTAAAGTCCTTACTCCAATAATAAAGAACAATTTTGTTGACTTAAAAGGAACAGTTAATTGCTTCAAAAATATATCTCCTCATTATAAATTGCGAGTGGGAGAACTTATACAGCATACAGGACAATCTCCAATTTCAAGATGGATGGGTGGGTTTTATATTGCAATGCCTGGAGTCAATCTTTTCCTGCCACCTACTAATACCTCAGACAAATAGAACAACGCTGTGCTTTCAGAAGTGAAATAAGATCTTACTCAGATAACACTCACTGAGTGAGCCAGTCATGAGCAGAATGAGTAAAAAGCCTCAGGATAAATTCCCCCAAAGGATTATTAGCCTAGATCAAGAAGTACCAAGACAAAACAATTTCTGCTTTATCCCACCTTTCAAAGGAATTCCATGGTTTTAATGCCCATTTGATTTCAATATAATATGCTTTATAAAGAACTACTTCTAAGACATTTTCAAATGGTATGGTATACACCATAGCTTTTCAGATTGTGGCATTGAAAGAAAATTCATCTCATTACTACTCAATTCTCTCAGTCCAAAAGAAAATCAGAATGGCAATTTATTTAGTTTTCCCTCATCTGCATCAGTAAAGATTAATTTAAGTACAAATCTCTAAAAGAAAGAGCTCTTACCCTAGGGTAGAGGTTTCCTGCATATCCACTCAGAAAGGAAAAGAAAACCCTTCAAACATCTTCATAGTTAATGTGTGTTTGGATAGTTGTTTTCAAGTTTCACTTTCATCGATCCTTCTGTCATGCATCTTTGGGGCCAAGATTTTCCTCAAGCAGGGCATGGGGATGGAAAGGAGAATTTTTCTTCATTAAAATGACTTTAGAAATCAAGTTAGTACCATATTTCAACCAGCAATTTAATAATTGATTCATATAAGGATCAAAAATAGATGCTAAAACCATTGAGTGAATCACTGTCAGGGAAAAAACATGCACATGGTCTCTAAGATTACCCCACAGGTGCCTTCTTAGTCATCAAGAGGATTAGGCACCTTTACAATGGAGAGGTCTGGTCAACACCAACTTAGCCAAATGATTAAACTTAACCTAGCTAATATCATACACCTTCTGAAGAGAAGCAATGTACACTTGCTAGCAATGTTTAATTTGAATCTAATTATGAGGACACCAACAGTTAGATGAATCTAGACTATAGCACATTTTACCAGACAACTGTCTTTGACTTTTAAAACGTGTTAACATCATAAAACACAAAATAAGAAAACACAAAAAAGACAGGGAGACAAGAGAGCTCATAAAAGAGATGAAAGAAACATGACAACTAATTGCTCTTTGTAATTTTTTTTTTTTTTTTTGAGACAGAGTCTTGTTCTGTTGCCCAGGCTGGAGTGTAGCGGCGCAATCTCAGCTCACCTCAAGCTCCACCTCCTGGGTTCATGCCATTCTCCTGCCTCAGCCTCCTGAGTAGCTGGGACTACAGGACCTGCCACCACACCTGGCTAATTTTTTGTATTTTTAGTAGAGACGGGGTTTCTCCATGTTGGTCAGGCTGGTCTCAAACTCCTGACCTCAGGTGATCCACCCACCTCGGCCTCCCAAAGTGTTGGGATTACAGGCGTGAGCCATTTTCGATGAAATCTTTGATCAAAACCAAAAGCAAAACAAAAACTACGGTAAAGGGCATTTCTTTTTCTGAATGTGGACTGTACATTAGATAATATGATTGAATATTTGCTGGGCATAATGAGAATATAATGTCTATGTAGGAGAATGTCCTCAGTTCTTAGGAAATTTAGACTGAAATATTTAAGGATGGAAGTGTCATGATATCTGCAACTTACTTTCAATTTGTCCAGGAAAAAAGAGAGAGAGAAAATGAGAAAGTAAAGATGGGGAAAATATAAAGAAAAGCTCAGTAAGTAGGTAGCATAGATCTCTATTAAAGTATTACATCTGCTATATTTGTATGACAGTAATAGCTTATGAGGTATATATATATATGTATGTGTGTGTATATATATATTTAAAACATTAAACATTTACTCTAAACAAAACTTAGATAATAATTTGATTTCTCAAGTGATATAAACTGGGCAAATTCTTTAATCCGGATTCATTCATTGATCCTGGCACCTGCCTTTGGGTTCACAGCTGGCTGAAAAGAATTTTCAGTCTCATAGATTGATAAATAGTCATCCTTCAAGTCCTAACTATAAAAAGCCAAACTGGTTCAGTTGAAAGCAGACTAGCATCTAGGTAATTTTCCAGAACATGTAAGATTTCAGGAGTTTATCTAGCTTTGCTGAGATTAAAAAGAATAATTTTTGCCAAATGGAGAGGTAGGTCCTCTGTCCTTTGAAATGTTTGCAAGTTTCAAAGCCTGAATATCTCATGTTTACCTTCAAAACACAGTACATTTCTGTTTCTCACAAATCAAGAACAGCCTGACACTTATAATACTAATAATTTCTTCAAATTGTTTTGACGTTTTCTTTTATTTTGAGCAGTGACAGATTGTTCTACTTCTTCTAACCTAACAAGAACAGGCATAGTCACCATATAATGTATTGTGCATTCTGGGGGACTTCTGAGAGTGAGAGTGTGCTCTATACAGTCTTTTGTTGTTGTTGAGACAGAGTCTCACTCTGTTGCCTAGGCTGGGGTGCAGTGGCACAATCTCTGCTCACCGCAACCTCCACCTCCTGGGTTCAAGTAATTCTCATGCCTCAGTATCCCAAGTAGCTGGGACTACAGGCATACGCAACCACACAGGCTAATTTTTATATTTTTAGTAAAGACAGGGTTTCACCATGTTGGCCAAGCTGGTCTCAAAATCATGGCCTCAAGGAACTGGCTTTTTGAAAAGATTAACAAAATAGATAGACAGTTAGCCAGACTAATAAAGAAGAAAAGAGAGAACAATCAAATAGATACAATAAAAAATGATAAAGGGGATATCGCCACTGATCCCACAAAAATACAAACTACCATCAGAGAATACTATAAACACCTCTACGCAAATAAACTAGAAAATCTAGAAGAAATGGATGAATTCCTGGATGCTTACACCCTCCCAAGACTAAACCAGGAAGAAGTCAAATCCCTGAATAGACCAATAACAAGTTTTAAAATTGAGGCAGTAATTAATAGCCTACCAACCAAAAATGCCCAGGACCAGATGGATTCACAGCCAAATTCTACCAAAGGTACAAAGAGGAGCTGGCACCATCCCTTCTGAAACTATTCCAAACAATAGAAAATGAGGGACTCCTCCCTGATTCATTTTATGAGGCCAGCATCATCCTGATACCAAAACCTGGTGGAGACACACACACAAACACACACACACACACACACACACACACAAAATTCAGGCCAATATCCCTGATGCACATCAATGCAAAAATCCTCATAAAATACTGGCAAACCAAATCCAGCAGCAAATCAAAAGCTTATCCTCCATGATGCAGTTGGCTTCATCCCTGGGATGCAAGGCTGGTTTAACACATGCAAATCAATAAACATAATCCATCACTTAAACAGAACCAATGACAAAAGCCACACGATTATCTCAATAGATACAGAAAAGGCCTTCAATAAAATTCAACACCACTTCATACTAAAAAGTCTCAACAAAGTAGGTATTGATGGAACATATCTCAAAATAGTAAGAGCTATTTATGACAAATCCATAGCCAGTATCATACTGAATGGGCAAAAGATGGAAGCATTCCCTTTGAAAACTGGCACAAGACAAGGATGCCCTCTCTTACCACTCCTATTCAACACAATACTGGAAGTTCTGGCCAGAGCAATCAGGCAAGGGAAAGAAATAAAGGATATTCAAATAGGAAAAGAGGAAGTCAAAATGTCTCTGTGTGCAGATGACATTACTGCATATTTAGAAAACCCCATCGTCTCAGGCCAAAAACTCCTCAAGGTAGTAAACAATTTCAGCAAAGTCTCAGGATGCAAATCAATGTACAAAAACCACAAGCATTCCTGTACACCAAAAATAGACAAGTGGAAAACCAAATCATGAGTGAACTCTCATTCACAATTGCTAAAAAGAAAATAAAATACCTAGGAATACAACTTACAAGGGACATGAAGGACCTCTTCAAGGAGAACTACAAACCACTGCTCAAGGAAATAAGAGAGGGCACAAACAAATAGAAAAAAAAATCCATGCTCATAGATAGGAAGAATCAGTATCATGAAAATGGCCATGGGGCATAACTGAACAAAAGGCAGCAGAAACTTCTGCAGACTTAAACATACCTATCTGACAGCTTTGAAGAGAGTAGTGGTTCTCCCAGCATGGAGTTTGCAATCTGAGAACGGACAGACTGCCACCTCAAGTTGGTCCCTGGCCCCCGAGTAGCCTAACTGGGAGCCACCTCCCAGTAGGGGCTGACCGACACCTCATACGGCCGGGTGCCCCTCTGAGGTGAAGCTTCCAGAGGAACAATTAGGCAGCAACATTTGCCATTCTGCAATATTTGTGGTTCTGCAGCCTCTGCTGGTGATACCCAGGCAAACAGGGTCTGGAGTGGACCTCCAGCAAACTCCAACAGACCTGCAGCTGAGGGTCCTGACTGTTAGAAGGAAAACTAACAAATAGAAAGGACACCCACACCAAAACCCCATCTGTACGTCACCATCATCAAAGACCAAAGGTAGATAAAACCACAAAGATGGGGAGAAACCAGAGCATAAAAGCTGAAAATTCTAAAAATCAGAGTGCCTCTTCTCCTCCAAAGGAATGCAGCTCCTCACCAGCAACGGAACAAAGCTGGATGGAGAATGATTTCCACGAGTTGAGAGAAGAAGACTTCAGATGATCAGTAATAACAAACTTCTCCGAGCTAAAAGAGGATGTTTGAACCCATTGCAAACAAGCTAAAAACGTTGAAAAAAGATTAGATGAATGGTTAACTAGAATAAACAGCATAGAGAAGACCTTAAATGACATGATGGGGTGAAAACCCTGGCACAAGAACTACATGATGTGTGCACAAGCTACAGTAGTCAATTCGATCAACTGGAAAAAAGGGTATCAGTGACTGAAGATCAAATGAATGAAATGAAGCAAGAAGAGAAGTTTAGAGAACAAAGAGTAGAAAGAAATGACCAAAGCCTCCAAGAAATATGGGACTTTGTGAAAAGACCAAATCTACATCTCATTGGTGTACCTGAAAGTGATGGGGAGAATGGAACCAAGTTGGAAAACACTCTTCAGGATATTATCCAGGAGAACCTTCCCCAACCTAGCAAGGCAGGCCAACATTCAAATTCAGGAAATACAGAGAATGCCACAAAGATACTCCTTGAGAAGAGCAACTCCAAGACACATAATTGTCAGATTCACCAAAGTTGAACTGAAGGAAAAAATGTTAAGGGCAGCCAGAGAGAAAGGTCGGGTTACCCACAAAGGGAAGCCCATCAGACTAACAGCAGATCTCTCGGTAGAAACTCTACAAGCCAGAAGAGAGTGGGAGCCAATATTCAACACTCTTAAATAAAAGAATTTTCAACCCAGAATTTCATATCCCGCCAAACTAAGCTTCATAAGTGAAGGAGAAAGAAAATCCTTTACAGACAAGCAAATGTTGAGAGATTTTATCACCACCAGGCGTGTCTTAAAAGAGCTCCTGAAGGAAGCACTAAACATGGAGAGGAACAACTGACACCAGCCACTGCAAAAACATGCCAAATTTTAAAGTCCATCGATGCTAGGAAGAAACTGCATCAACTAATGGGCAAAATAACCAGCTAACATCATAATGACAGGATCAAATTTACATGTAACAATATTAACCATAAATGTAAATGGGCTAAATGCTCCATTTAAAAGACACAGACTGGCAAATTGGATAAAGAGTCAAGACCCATCAGTGTGCTGTATTCAGGAGACCCATCTCATGTGCAGAGACACACATAGGCTCAAAATAAAGGGATGGAGGAAGATCTACCAAGCAAATGGAAAACAAAAAAAAGCAGGGATTGCAATCCTAGTCTCTGATAAAACAGACTTGAAACCAACAAGGATCAGAAGAGACAAAGAAGGCCATTACATAATGGTAAAGGGATCAATTCAACAAGAAGAGCTAACTATCCTAAATATATATGCAGCCAATAGAGGAGCACCCAGATTCATAAACCAAGTCCTGAGAGATCTACAAAGAGACTTAGACTTCCACACAATAATAGTGGGAGACTTTAACACCCCACTGTCATCATTAGACAGATCAACAAGACAGAAAGTTAACACGAATATCCAGGAATTGAACTCAGCTTTGTACCAAGTGGACCTAATAGACATCTACAGAACTCTCCACCCCACATTAACAGTATATACATTCCTCTCAGCATCACATCACACTTATTCCAAAATTGACTGCATAGTTGGAAGTAAAGCACTCCTCAGCAAATGTAAACAGAAATTATAACAAACTGTCTCTCAAACCACAGTGCAATCAAACTAGAACTCAGGATTAAGACACTCACTCAAACCGCTCAACTACGTGGAAACTGAACAACCTGCTCCTGAATGACTATTGGGTACATAATGAAATGAAGGCAGAAATAAAGATGCTCTTTGAAACCAATGAGAACAAAGATACAACACACCAGAGTCTCTGGGACACATTTAAAGTGCTATGTAGAAGGAAATTTATAGCACTAAATGCCCACAAGAGAGAGCAGGAAAGATCTAAAATTGACACCCTAACATCACAATTAAAAGAACTAGAGAAGCAAGAGCAAACACATTCAAAAGCTAGCAGAAGACAAGAAATAACTAAAAGCAGAACAGAACTGAAGGTGATAGAGACAAAAAAAAAACCCTCCAAAAAATCAATGAATCCAGGAGCTGGTTTTTTGAAAAGATCAACAAAATTGATACACCGCTAGCAAGACTAATAAAGAAGAAAACAGAGAAGAATCAAACAGATGCAATAAAAAATGATAAAGGAGATATCACCACCGACCTCACAGAGATACAAACTACCATCAGAGAATACTATAAACACCTCTATGCAAATAAACTAGAAAATCTAAAAGAAATGGATAAATTCCTGGACACATACACCCTCCCAAGACTAAACCAGTAAGAAGGTGAATCTCTGAATAGACCAATAAGAGGCTCTGAAATTGAGGCAGTAATTAATAGCCTACCAACCAAAAAAGTCCAGGACCAGACACATTCACAGTCGAATTCTACCAGAGGTACAATGAGGAGCAGGTACCATGCCTTCTGAAACTATTCCAATCAACAGAAAAAGAGGGAATCCTCCCTAACTCATTTTATGAGGCCAGCATCATCCTGATACCAAAGCCCGGCAGAGACACAACAAAAAAAGAGAATTTTAGACCAATATTCCTGATGAACATCGATGCAAAAATCCTCAATAAAATACTGGCAAACCAAATCCAGCAGCACATCAGAAAGCTTATCCACCATGATCAAGTGGGCTTCATCCCTGGGATGCAAGGCTGGTTCAAAATACACAAATCAATAAACATAATCCGGCATATAAACAGAACCAAAGACAGAAACCACATGATTATCTCAATAGATGCAGAAAAAGCCTTTGACAAAATTCAGCAGCCCGTCATGCTAAAAAGTTCAATAAATTCGGTGTTGATGGGACATATCTCAAAATAACAAGAGCTATTTATGACAAACCCACAGCCAATATCATACTGAATGGGCAAAAACTGGAAGCATTCCCTTTGAAAACTGGCACAAGACAGGGATGCCCTCTCTCACCACTCCTATTCAACATAGTGTTGGGAGTTCTGACCAGGACAATCAGGCAAGAGAAAGAAATAAAGGATATTCAGTTAGGAAAACAGGAAGTCAAATTGTCCCTGTTTGCAGAAGACATGATTGTATATTTAGAAAACCCCATTGTCTCAGCCCAAAATCTCATTAAGCTGATAAGCAACTTCAGCAAAGTCTCAGGATACAAAATCAATGTGCAAAAATCACAAGCATTCTTATACACCAGTAACAGACAAACAGAGAGCCAAATCATGAATGAACTCCCATTCACAATAGCTTCAAAGAGAATAAAATACCTAGGAATCCAACTTACAAGGGATGTAAAGGACCTTGTCAAGGAGAACTACAAACCACTGCTCAGTGAAATAAAAGAGGACACAAACAAATGGAAGAACATACCATGCTCATGGATAGGAAGAATCAATATTGTGAAAATGGCCACACTGCCTAAGGTAATTTATAGATTCAATGCCATCCCCATTAAACTACAGATGACTTTTGTTACAGAATTGGAAAAAACTGCTTTAAAGTTCATGTGGAACCAAAAAAGACCCTGCATTGCTAAGACAATCCTAAGCCAAAAGAACAAAGCTGGAGGCATCACACTATCTGACTTTAAACTATACTACAAGGCTACAGTAACCAAAAGAGCATGGTACTGGTACCAAAACAGAGATATAGACCAATGGAACAGAACAGAGCCCTCAGAAATAATACCACACATCTACAGCCATCTGATCTTTGACAAACCTGACAAAATCAAGAAATGGGGAAAGGATTCCCTATTTAATAAACAGTGCTGGGAAAATTGGCTAGCCATAAGTAGAAAGCTGAAACTGGATCCCTTCCTTACTCCTATACGAAAATTAATTCAAGATGGATTAGAGACTTAAATGTTTGACCTAAAACCATAAAAACCCTAGAAGAAAACCTAGGCAATACCATTCAGGACATGGGCATGGGCAAGGACTTCATGTCTAAAACACCAAAAGCAACGGCAACAAAAGCCAAAATTGACAACTGGGATCTAATTAAACTAAAGAGCTTCTGCACAGCAAAAGAAACTACCATCAGAGTGAACAGGCAACCTACAGAATGGGAGAACATTTTTGCAATCTTCTCATCTGACAAAGGGCTAATATCCAGAACCTACAAAGAACTCAAACAAATTTACAAAAAAAAAACAAACAACCCCATCAAAAAGTGGGCAAAGGATATGAACAGACACTTCTCAAAAGAAGACATTCATATAGCCAACAGACACATGAAAAAATGCTCATCATCACTGTCCATCAGAGAAATGCAAATCAAAACCACAATGAGATACCATCTCATACCAGTTAGAATGGCGATCATCAAAAAGTCAGGAAACAACAGGTGCTGGAGAGGATGTGGAGAAATAGGAACACTTTTACACTGTTGGTGGGATTGTAAACTAGTTCAACCATTTTGGAAAACAGTATGGCGATTCCTAAAGGATCTAGAACTAGAAGTACCATATGACCCAGCCATCCCATTACTGGGTATATACCCAAAGGATTATAAATCATGCTGCTATAAAGACACATGCACACGTATGTTTATTGCGGCACTATTCACAATAGCAAAGACTTGGAATCAACCCAAATGTCCATCAGTGACAGATTGGATTAAGAAAATGTGGCACATATGTAACACGGAATACTATGCAGCCGTAAAAAAGGATGAGTTTGTGTCCTTTGCAGGGACATGGATGCAGCTAGAAACCATCATTCTCAGCAAACTATCGCGAGAACAGAAAACCAAACACCGCATATTCTCACTCATAGGTGGGAACTGAACAATGAGATCACTTGGACACAGGAAGGGGAACATCACACACCGGGGCCTGTCGTGGGGTTGGGGGAGGGGGAGGGATAGCATTAGAAGATATACCTAATGTAAATGATGAGTTAATGGGTGCAGCACACCAACATGGCACATCTATACATATGTAACAAACCTGTACGTTGTGCACATGTACCCTAGAACTTAAAGTATAACAATAAAAAAAAAAGAATATGTGGCACATATATGCCATGGAACACTAGCCATAAAAAAGAATGAGTTTAGGTACTTTGCAGGGACATGGATGAGGCTTGAAACCATCAGCCTCAGCAAACTAACACAGAAACAGGAAACCAAACATTGCATGTTCTCACTCATAATTTGGAGTTGAAGAGTGAGAACACATAGACACAGGGACATGAACATCACACACCGGGGCCTTCATGGAGTGGGGGGGTGAACAGGGAGGGAAAGCATTAAAACAAATACCTAATACATGTGGGGTTTAAAACCTAGATGATGGGTTGATAGGTGCAGCAAACCAATATGGCACATTTATTCCTATGTAACAAACCTGCATGTTCTGCACATGTATCCAAGAACCTAAAGTAAAATAATAAAAAAAGAAGAGTTAGATCTAAAATGAGTACAAAATGCCCAGAATAGTCCAGAAAGACAGCTAATGACCTTTTTCTCGAAAATATCTTAATATCACAGTACCAAATAGCCTAACTATGTCAAGCTAAGTATATAACTACTACTAAACAGTAAAGGAATTAGGTAAAAAACAAACAACGAACAAGAAAAGCTGATGGAACAGTAAGAATTTGTGTTCTGAACCTGAAATGAGAACACAGAAGATGATTAACTGTTGTATTGTACTTAGGATTCCACCACTGGTAAGGGATTACCTCAGCTCAAGGTAATAGTCACAAGAAACTCTCAGGGCTATTTCCATCTGAAAGCTGCTATAATTTCTACAGAGATAGCACATGTTATCTTCTGCCTACGGACTAAATGGATCCTGCTACAGTGGCTGTAAATTGCACATCCCTAATTTAAGTCTCCTCTTGGCTGTAGCAGCTCTGGGCTGTGATTTGACCAGAAGACTAGAACAGCTACAGTACAGAAGGAATGCAGACCCACACCCAAGAGACCCAATCTCGTTTCTTTGTTACGATGCACAGAGCCTTGAGCTACTGCTAAATAATAGATTTAAGAACTATTGAAATGCCTTTCCCCACTTCTCTACTCCTGAAGCAATGGGAAACCATGGCTCACTGAAATGATGGAGTCAGAACCCAGGTTTCCCCAAAAGACCATAACATCAAACCACACATCCACTGAATAAGCGTAAAAATTGTCTTGGACCCTCGTCCCCCTTCTTAAAAAACTGTTGAGGTTACATATCTAAAAGCCATCATAGATACTTAGGCCTCCTAATTAAATGTATAAATGCATGGAGACTTGAAAGAAAAAACACTACTTGTTCAGTTATAGAGCCAGCATGTATGTACACACACATCCACACGCCACTTATTTGATCGTTTGCTAAATGTGCAAACTCTTCCTCTGTCTACAGTTATACACTAGCATATCTGTCTCATAGAGGAAAAAAAATCAAAGTCATTGGCTGCCAATTTCCTAAGAGGTGAGGAGAAAGCAAAGCAACTGAGAATGAAAAGACTGCTATGGCTTTGACAAGATGAGCAAATAGCTTCTAACAGCCCACAAACTACAGACACACACACACACACACAGCATCTGCTTAAAGAGAGAGTTCTAAAAGCCCAACTAAATCTCTATCTGATGGTAAAAGTGAGCCCAGATATTTGGTAGGAAAAGGAGAAAGCATGAAAGAAAAAAAATGTAAAGGAAAACATTTTGTGAGTTACATGATGAAAACAAGATCATTTACATATTGTCCAAGTTATCATGAACCAATTAAGGACAAAACAAACAACATGTGACACAATTCCAAATAAGACTGCCATCCCCAAGCAGTATTTTTAGAATTTTAGTACAAATTGCCTAAAATAATGTTTAGTTCACAAAAGACAGTTAGGAGATAGGAAGCCCCAAACCCCACATAATAATGAAAGTGATAAAGACTGCAAAAAGGGTACAGAGAAAATGGTGCAAAGGATAAATCCATAGTAGATGCTTTTCTTTGGGGATGACATTATCTCAGTGGCTACAAATTGTCTACTTACAAACCACTGCACTACAGGGTGGAGTGATGATACAGGCAAGCCTGAGTGAACAGCTAACCATTCTGTCCACAGCCTTCCTTGACCTAATGAAGAGAAGACAGAGATGAAGCTGGACAAGAGGCTCCCACCTTGTGCCTGAGTCCATTCAGCCTCAAAAGTGGTATAACCAGACAGCATTCACCACTGTCATCCATGAACTCAAGGACCACTGGCACAGAGGAGAGACTAGGGTATTGCTTGCACTCTTAGGCAAATGAAATTTCATATATTTGCCAGTTACCAGAACACCTAAGACTGGAAGTATAGCCATGAGCAGTGGCTCACACTTGCAATCTCAGCACTGTGGGAGGTCAAGGTGGGAAGATCACTTGAAGACAGGAGTTCAAGACCAGCCTCAGCAATACAACAAGACTCTGTCTCTACAAAAAATTTAAAAACCAGCCGGGCATGGTGGCACATATCTGTAGTCCCAACTACTCAGGAGACTCAAGTGGGAGGATCACTTGAGCCCAGGAGCTCAAGGCTGCAGTGAGCAAGGATCGCACCATTGTACTCCAGCCTGGGCAACAAACCAAGACTGTCTTTTATTTAAAAAAAAAAAAAAAGAGGGAAAAAATAGAGTATAATGTATGAAATTACATATTTCCTTTCTGCCAATCTCAGCTCCGCATGTCCCTTTGTGAACTAAGTAAATGAGTTCAGACAACTAAGAGTGTCTTCACTGACTCACCCTGGGGAGGGATATGCCAAGGACACAGTGACAAATGTTTCCCTTCATCCTTCCTCTGAGTTTCAGTCTAAGGTGAGGCAAGTAGAAAAAATCTTTTTTTGTTAGTATTCACTACACTTAAATTAAAAACTGAAGTCTCGGCTGGGCGCGGCAGCTCATGCCGATAATCCCAGCACCTTGGGAGGCCAAGGCGGATGGATTATCTGAGGTCTGAAGTTCATAGACCAACCTGACCAACATGGAGAAACCCCATCTCTATTAAAAATACAAAATTGGCTGGGCATGGTGGCTCATGCCTGTAATCCCACCTACTTGGGAGGCTGAGGAAGGAGAGTCGCTTGAACCGGGAGGCGGAGGTTGCCGTGAGCCAAGATTGCGTCATTGCACTCCAGCCTGGGCAACAAGAGTGAAACTCCGTCTCAAAAAAAAAAACAAAAAAAACCCCGAAGTCTCATATTTTTAAAAAGTGATCTGAAAACTCTCATAAAGTATCAGATACAAATGGGTAATCTTAGTAACAAGAATGAGAAATATAATGACTATCATTTTTAGTGCCAGGTCTATGTGCCCTGAAGCATACTACTAACACTATTGTAGTCAATTGTTACAGCAAATTTTGGGGGCATCTTAGGGGTGGACATTTTACCATCCCCATTTTACAGATGTGGACGCTGACTCAGAGAGGTCATGAGACAAGAACGTGGTGGAATTGTGATCTGAATGCAGAAAGGCCTTAAGGCAAAGTCCACATGCTCACATCCCGTATTTGTTTGGGAAAATACATTTTTTTCCTAGCTCTATACTTTTAAGTTCATTCTTGACTCAAAATTCATACTTTTAGGGACTGGTTTTTCAAAACTTCCTTAAAACAAGTTAGGCTTAATGAATTTGTTCAGAAAATTCTTTGAGAGCTCCTTCTGAGCTCAGGCCTGCCTCCATTTTTCTTTCTCTATTCATTTCCCTAGACACATCAGGTCTCATAAGGTGAGTCTTCCCTGGGGCTCTTACTTTTCCAGGTTCTTGATCTGATTGTTAAGATATCCTGACAGTTTCTATGGGAATCCCCAGACACATCTCTCTTTTGGATCTATTTCCTCTTCCCCTATATAGTCCCTTCCTGTACCATGCAATTGAAACCCTTCTCTGCCAGGGCAATAAGCCCCACCACACCACTCACATATCAGAGAGGGCTTCCATCTGCCCACACCCTACAACAATAATCTACGAAAACGTCTTCATCTGATCCTGTTGAATAAGCACCTTGGAACATCACATTGAAGCAGACAAATCACTTGGCTACCTAAAGTTCAACATCATTCCAAAGTGCCACTGGATCAAAATGACTTTAGTCCCTGAACAAACAAAATACGATCATCACGAAAAGATATGCACAACACATTCATAGGAGCACTATTAGTAATACGCCCAAGCAAGAGACTACGTAAATGTCCAGCAACTGTAAAATAGGTATACAACTGAACAGTATTAGAGCAAAGACAATGCAAAAAAAGTATTGCATACAATATTGTAGATTTCACAAATATAATAAGCAAAACAAGGTAGACACAAAAGAATATTCACTGTATGATTCTATTCATAAAAACAAACTAAACAAAGGCATCACAAGGCAGGATATTGGTTGCTCCTGGAGCATGAGTTGGGGAGGGCTCTGGGGTGCTGGTAATTTTCTATTAATCAAGGTGCTGATTGCAGAAGTGTGTCCACTTTGTAACAACTATTCCATCAAGCTATCCACTTAGCGACATATGCACTTTCCTCCATGCATAAGGTCCCTCAGCAAAGAGCTGACTGAGACGGACCCTTGAGAGCATCTGGTCCATGCTCTTTGGTTGGCATAAGACCAACTGCTTCCCATGGACGTTAGGTAGCTCATGGACACAGAGGAAATTCATGAAAGGACTGGAACTGGACATCAGATCTCTTAGCTCCCCACACAGGTACCAAAGCTGTGTGACAGGATGTTCCTCTAACTTCCTTGCTTTCTGTGACTCCAGCCAAGGTTTAGAAGGAAGAGGAACACATTACTCTTACGAACGCAATCCAGGAGTTTCCAATCTTTTATTGACATCCATGCCAGGAAGAGCATCTAAACACGCTTTAGGATATGGCAAATCAGAGAAAGTCAGACAGTTCACATTCACTGGCTAGGTGACCATCAGCACGCTCCTTACCTCTCTTGTATTCTCATCCAGATCACTGAAGTGTTAACTCCTACCCTGAAAGGGTGCCATGAGGATAAGGTAATAAGTAGTGTCAGGGCCATGCCTGGCACATGGCAAGCATTCAGAAACACTATTTGTAAAATGAATATGGAATCGAATTAATCAAATGCTTGTCACTTGGTAGAAGCTCAATAAATAGTAGTTATTATTACTGAGAAAGAGAAATAGGGAGAAAGTGGGTAAATATGCTTGTGAGAAACCAACACCTCATATTCTAAGCCTACTGGGTCATTAATAGGTCAAACAGCAATTCTCACTGGTGTAGATAAGGTAGTGAAATGGTCTGTGAGGTGGAGAGTGATGAAGGACTTGAGAAGAGGGCTGTACTTTTTATTTTATGTGCTACAAGGTGTGTATTTTCCTTCTCAGTGCCAAATGAAGATTTGCTCATCGCCTGCCACACTACGTCTAAATCCTACAGCCACCTATGTTACTCTTAGAATTTACAGGTTTTAAAAGGGGGAGTGGATACAAACACTCCTAGACTTAATTAGTAGACTCAGTAGAGTCAAGTAATTCTACTTCTGGAAAAAAATTCACATACTCTAGGGGAAATTGCAGGCTTTAGAGAGGTCTGAAATGAACCATGACCAGAAGTTACTTCACTTACCTTTTTAAAAAGCAGGTTTAATACTGATTTTTTTTTCAGTTCTTCAAATCTTGGATGTATATAGCAAGCTAATCCACACAAGTTCTTTGATACTGAAAAGAAACAAATACAAAAACAAGTTAAAACTGATTTCAAATTATAGTACACCAGAAAAAATAAAAGCGGCAAACGGCTAATTATTATATAAACAAAGAACATCGAACTAGATAACACGAGTGTAATTGAAAACAACAAAACATGTGTTAAGGACTTCCTTCCATCCATCCTTTCTCTCTTATCCTCCTTCTTTCATTCTTCCCCATCCAGCACTCCACCCTTCTCTACCTTCCCTCCTCAGTTAACTGGACAACCTTAAATATTCCCTGATGACTGATTTTTTCTGCTGAAACCAAGTAGCACATGGTATGTACTCTATGAATGTTTGTTGAGTAAATGAATGAACCATGTTTTGCAATATTTTGTTGTTAAGATTTAAAAAATAAGAAATGCCCATAATTTATTATTTTGTTGTCCAACAGGAACAAGTTATAGATAATATGCATATACATATACTGTTTCTGACTTGAGTTTCTGATTCTCTTATCTCTTTTAAATAACTCATACTTAGGGGGAAATCCCCGTTAGTATATATAGGCACATACATCTCCACCATGATACAATAATAAAATATATTTTGGTACTAAAAGAATATTTAAAAGAGTAAAATTTCCTTTTGAGATGCCCTCTCTTCAAATACCTCAGAACTACCTGCATCCAAAGGAGAAGGCAAGATGTCTCCCAGTTAAATACAAGAGCTATTGCCACACGTGTTTTACAAATGCATACAGAGTCAGGGCCAGTCCTAGACAAAATTATGATGTACGGATATGGCTGTTTCCTTCCTTCTATCTGTCCGTTTGAGGATTCATTAACCCAAGATGTTTAATCAAGCAGGGAAGCAAAAGGATCAGCTCCAAGGTTGCAATAACTTAATGGATATCCTTCATGAGGACATTTTTATTAAAAAAGAAAAAAAAGCTTCAGAAAAGGCAGGTGCTTAACAGTGAAATAAAATGCATTACTGACTATGGAATTTCAGAAATGAATGAGGTTGTGGATTTTCATCATGGAATTTCTCAATACCCCATCAAATCACATCAGGTAAGTATCTGTCCATTCTGCTTTCTCCTACAGCTGGCTTCATATATGGCCCATATATACACATTAATCCCAGCAAATTTTAAGTAATTTATGATATATACATAGGCAAGCTCAAGTTTAAGACTAGGTTGTGCTCTGAAAGTAAACAGTCATGTTAATGAGCAGTTTTCAAAGTGAGCTCCTAGGAATCCCACCCTCAGGTGCTTCTGAGAGCAGAGGCAGAAGTGACTGGATGTGCAGCCTTGTGCGGTGCGATTTCACTTTCATGTTTCATACTTAGACCCAAGATTTAGTTGGGGAAGTGGTTCCTCCAGCTGCTTATGAAAGAGCTGAAACAATCAATGGAACCAAGTAACAATTAGATTAAAAGTTAGTGCAGAAAATCCCAGTCAGTCCACAACACAGCTGATCTAACCCCAAAATCCAACCACCACCTGTCATAGGGTAAAATACAAGTCGTAGCCTGAGTCCCAGGGCAGAGGTCAGCCTGGGTATGAGCAGACAGGACCTGGGTCTTCTCTTCTTCCCTACTCAGCCCCCTCATCTCCTGCCCTGGAACATCATGAGCAGAAGGAAGGGCACCTACACTTCCATGAGGACTGATCAACAGTAAGAGGGCAAGATTAGGGTGCAGGGGGCCTGCGGATGTTCACAGGATGGTGAAGCAAGACATGGTGGGTTTCTGTAAGTCAGTCACTTCCCAGGCCCTGCCCTGATCCCCACCAGCCTCCTTGCTGGGAATTCCATGTGCAAGGTTTACATGCTTCACCTGGATCAAGGCTCCTGGCTAGGAATGAGAAAGGAGAAAATTAACAGAACAGTCTAAAAAGAAGAAAAATATACCTATGTTCTATGAAATCCAATTCAAAACAATATGTAAAATGAAAAAAGGGGGGAATATGGAAGGAGCATTATGAGAAAATAAGCATTGCCTGAATGTGCTCCAGAGAAATTCACATTGACTAAGAAGCACTGAGTATATTCAATCCCTCCCTCAGCACAGAGCTCTAATTATTTGGCCCAACCAGGACTGAATACAAAAAAAATTTATAAACATGAACCATTATATTTTTTGAGTTTTCATCATACTAAATAGTAAGTATAAGTAAAAGTAGCTGTACTTGATGGCCCACTAGGAACAAACAAAAAATTACTGTTGGAGTACAACCTTGGCAGGCTGAGGTGGGAGAATCACCTGAGCCTAGAGTTTGAGTCCAGCCCAGGCAACATAGCAAGAGCATGCTTTGAAAGAAGAAAAGACAAAAAGAAAAGAAAAGAAAAGAAAGAGGGAAGAAAGGGAGGGAGGGAGGGAGGGAGGGAAGGAAGGAAGGAAGGAAGGAAGGGAGGGAGGGAGGGAAAAGAAAAGGGTGGGAGGGAGAGAAGAAAAAGAAGAAGGAAGAAGTAGAAGGAGGAAGAAGAAGACGGAAGAATAAGAGGAAGAGGAAGATGATCAAGAAGAAGAAGCAGCAGCAGAAGGAGGAGGAGGAAGAAGGACAAAGAAGAAAAAGAAGGAAGAAGAAGAAAGAAGAAGGAGGAGGAAGAGGAAGAAGAAATAAGAATAAGAAGAGAAAGAGGAAGAAGATGAAGGAGGAGGAGGAAGGAAGAAGAAAAAGAAGAAAGAACAAGAGGAAGAAGGAAGAAGAAGAGGAGAAGGAGGAAGAGGAATAAGTAGGAGGAAGAGGAGGAAGAGGAAGAAGAAGAGGAGAAGAAAGAAGGAGGAGGAGGAAGAAGAAGAGGAAGAAGGAGGAGGAGGAGGAGAAGAAGAAGTAAGAAGAAGAAGGAGAAAGGAGAGAAGGAGAAAGAAGAAAGAAGAAGGAGAAAGGAGAAAGAAGGAGAATGAGAAGAGGAAGAGGAGGAGGAAAAAGAAGAAGGAGGAGGAGGAGAAGGGAAAGAAGATTTACAAGCTTACGTTTATTTTGGACTTCAATCTTTGTCTTAAAAACAGTTTCTGAGATAAGCAGTTTCATGCAAAAGGTTTACTGGAGAGTGATCTGAGGAGAGACACCTGTAAGGAAGAAAACAAGGGAGGATTAGGCAGATGGAGAAGTGGGAGGAGTGGTTGTAACTGAGGCCCAGCTGATCCTCTAGGTTGCTCTGGAGCTAGAGTGGTTCTTTAAAGTTATCCCAATTTGGGTAAAGGAGCCAGGATTTTTTTTTTTTTTTTTTTTTTTTTTTTTTAGACGAATCTCGCTCTGTTGCCCAGGCTGGAGTGCAGTAGCGGGATCTCAGCTCACTGCAAGTTCCGCCTCCCGGATTCACACCATTCTCCTGCCTCAGCCTTCGGAGTAGCTGGGACTACAGGAGCCCGCCACCACGCCCGGCTAATTTTTTTGTATTTTTAGGAGAGACGGGAGTTTCACTGTGTTAACCAGGATGGTCTCAATCTCCTCACCTCGTAATCTGCCCGCCTTGGCCTCCCAAAGAGCTGGGATTACAGGCATGACCCACCGCCCCAGCTGGGGTCAGGATTTTTTTATCCTTGCATCATCCACACCTGGGAGGCATTGTAATCTTGGATCAAGGTGATGCCCTGCAGCCAAGAGCAATTTCAAATGAAGGATGCACCTATGAGCCAGCACTTCCAGCTGCTTAGGAATGAGTACATCATCCCTGAAGATGAGATCAAGATGGAGACCATAATACCTACCTTCTCCTTACAGACACATTTGTATTGGGACACATTCTCTTTTTCATTCTTCTACTCATTGTTCTGTATCAGGGCATATTCACATTTATACAGTCAGATATCATTTTATAATTTCTTCCCTTTATTCTGTTACATATGCTGTCTTTGTCTGTTCTCACACTGCTAATAAAGGCATACCCGAGGATGGGTAGTTCATAAAGGAAAGAGGTTTAATGGACTCACAGTTCTACATGGCTGAGGAGGCTTCACGATCATGGTGGAAGGCAAATGAGAAGCAAAGGCACGTTTTACATGGCAGCAGGCAAGAGAGAATGAGAGAGCCAAGGAAACCCCTTATAAAGCCATCAGATCTCATGAGACTTATTCACTGCCACGAGAACAGTGTGGGGGAAACCACCCCCATGATTCAATTATCTCCCACCCGGTCCTTCCCACAACATATGGGAATCATGCAAGCTACAATTCAAGATGAGATTTGGGTGAGACACAGCCAAACCATATCATATAGTGTTTTTCTGAATCTTTATAAATCTGCTTTCTTAAACCTATACATTCTGTTGGAATGCTATTATTTCATAGTAACTTTCTCCCATATAACCAATCTTTTCTTTCTTGTTGGTTAGAAAAAAAATTTTTGAATATTATTTGCCATTTTGGTTGTATCTACTTTCTAAGAATGTTTTAGTTAGAGTTATTGGTTGTAAACAACAGAAAATAAATCTGGCTCAGTTAAGGAGAAAAATAATTTTGAGAAGGGTTAAAGGTTGCACAATAAGCAAGAAAACTTACCAAACTTGGGCAGGAAGCTAGACAGACAAAGCACAGCCAAGGTCCTGCCCAAAGAGCCATTGGTGTAGGATGTTCTGCTGGCAATGATCCTTTGGAGAGACAGCTGTGCTGCTGATGTCTGCAGCCTCTGGATGCTAACTCTCACGCCTCTGAACTTACAATGTCTCTGTAGATAAAGTAACTGTACTCATGTTACAGTCCATGCTCTAGCTATCAGAATTAAGGAGAAAGGCTGGGCCAGGCAGGGGGGCTCATGCCTGTAATCTCAGCACTTTGGGAGGCCAAGGCAGGTGGACTGCATGAGATCAGGAGTTCAAGACCAGCCTGACCAACATGGTGAAACCTCATCTCTATAAAAATACAAAAATTTGCCAGGCATGGTGTCAGTTGCCTATAATTCCAGTTACTCAGGAGGCTGAGGCAGGAGAATGGCTTGAAGCCAGGAGGCAGAGGCTGCAGTGAGCCAAGATCATGCCACTGCACTCTGGAGGACAGAAGACTCTGTCTAAAAAAAAAAACGAAGGGAGAAAAGCTATCATTCCCCTGCAGCTTCCATGTAGTGAACAGAGACTGGCATTCCTTATGTTTCCCCTTGTGACTCTCCCAAAGAGGAAGGTGGTCATATCATGATCTACCAAAATAATAAATGACCATTAACACAAGACTCAAGAAATGCAAGAATTGTAGCCGGGCAAGGTGGCTCACGCCTGTAATCCCAGCACTTTGGGAGCCCGAGGCCGGCAGATCAACTGAGGTTAGGAGTTTGAGACCAGCCTGGCCAACATGGCGAAACCCCATCTCTACTAAAAATACAAAAATTAGCTGGGTGTGTTGGCGGGCACCGGTAGTCCCAGCTACTCAGGAGACTGAGGCAGGAGAGTCTCTGGAACCCAGGAGGCAGAGGCTGCAGTGAGCCATGATCATGCCACTGCACTCCAGCCTGGGAAAAGAGTAACACTGTCTCCAAAAAAAAGAAAAAAAAAGAAAAAAATGTAAGAATTTGTCAATAGTATCCCTCAGGATAATTAGTTTTCAGAATGTTGGTATACTTGGATTCTTGCATGCCACTTTTACTTGCCCCTCTGAAATGTTTATAATTTATGTTAGGAGAGCATCTTTTTAAAAATAATTAATTAATTAATTTGAAAAGTTTTTGTAGAGAATGATGGTTTCCAGCTTCTCAGCAAACTATCGCAAGGACAGAAAACCAAACACCGCATGTTCTCACTCATAGGTGGGAATTGAACAATGAGAACACTTGGACACAGGAAGGGGAATATCACACACCCGGGCCTGTCATGAGGTGGGTGGAGGGGGAGGGATAGCATTAGGAGAAATACCTAATGTAAATGACCAATTAATGGGTGCAGCACACCAACATGGCACATGTATACATATGTAACAAACCTGCACGTTGTGCACATGTACCCTAGAACTTAAAGTATAATTTTAAAAAAAGAAAAGTGTTTTTTTTTAAATTTTTTTAAATTTTTTATTGTAGACAAGGTCTCACTGCATTGCCCAGACTGGTCCTGAACTGGGTTCAAGTGATCCTCCGACCTCGGCCTCCCAAAGTGCTCCAATTACAGGTGTGAGGCACCCAGATAAGAAAGAGTTTTTTATATAATCTGCTGTTCTATGTCCTTATTATACTCCAACAACAATAGCATTTTTGTTTGTTTCTATTTTTTTCTAGGCTGAGGTTTTATCAGATGTTACAAATGTGTTCTGTGGGGGAAAATAATATGTCTTTAATCATATAAAATGAGAAGTGCCATAAACTATAACTCTCTTTTGAACACAGTAGCATATGAAAGGTTTTGAAAAATCCAGAAGTAAAGAGGTAGACGTAGGTTGGGCACACTGGCTCACGCCTGTAATCCCAGCACTTTGGGAGGCAGAGGCAGGAGGATCTCTTGAGGCTAGGAGTCCAGCAAAAATGGGACTGTGGCTCCCAGAATCCTGAGCCATCACTGGAATTCCTAGCTTCTTGCAAAACAGCAGTGGCAGTGTGGTGTTAGAAATCTCCGCAGCACAGCACTCATGGGATCGGGCAATGTTCCTTTCCCTTTTGCTCCTCCAGCCTTAGGAGTTGGCAGCTTCCAGTACTTACTGATATCTGGGTTGCATCCATTCACATTTTTGTCTCTTCAACCCCACTAACACTTTTGCAAACTACCTGCTGTGTTAATGGCTCAGTGTTAGAAATACCTAGAGTGGTTTCTGTTGTTCTGACAGATCAGTTAAATATTCAAACATGGCATTTTTCCCCCAAGAAAACATATTAACATCTTGTATGACTACAGTATTCTGCACACCATAGTTTAGGCAATATAAAAAACCTAGAGTTATTTATATTGTTCTGACTAGACACTGAAATATACAAACATGGTATTTTCTCCCCAGAAAATATATTGACATCTTTTATGATGATGATATTCTGTATGACATAATTTATTTAGGAAATGCAAATAGCCCAAATCCCCTTCACTTTTGTTTTCTAGTTTTTTTTTCTGCAAATAGGAACTTTGACTACTACACTACTATTATTACTCACATTGTATTACTTTTTTTTTTTTTTTTTTTGAGACAGAGTCTCACTCTGTTGCCCAGGCTAGAGTATCGCAATCATGGCTCACTGCAGCCTCAACCTCCTGGGCTCAAGTAATCCTCCTACATCAGCCTCCTGAGTAGCCGGGAGGATCGCTTGAGACCAGGAGTTCAGGACCAGCCTGGGCAATGCAGCAAGACTTTTTAAAAATTAATTAATTAATTACTTTTTAAAAGATGCTTCCCTAATATAAAAATGCAAACCCCCATTGTATTTTTAGTAGTGACAGGGTTTCGCCATGTTGCCCAGGCTGGTTTCAAATTTCTGAGTTCAAACAATCTGCGTGCCTTGGCCTCCAAAAATGCTGGGATTATAGGTGTGAGCCACCAGGCCCAGCATATTACATATTTTTAACCAAAGTTTCACTTAAATTCTATATTCCACATACATGTTCCACCCAAGAATTCTTATTGATACCTATAAAATCAAATATCAAGCTTATTTTATTTACCATCATTCTGTCTACTGATATATGGACATAACTCTCAACCAACCCATTTATTTATTCTTGAGATAACTTATATGCAGTAAGGTGCATAAATCTTACATGTACAGCTTAATTAATTTTTACATAAGCATCAACTAAAGATACAGATATTTCCAGCATTCCACAAAGCTTCCTCATCCCATTCCATCAATATATCACTAAAAATGATGACAGTCTGAACTTTACCACAGATTAGTTCTGCTTGCTTTTGAACTACATACAAATGAAATCATACAATATATTATTTTTATGTCTGTCTTCTTTTAATATTTTGTATGAGATTCATCTATGTTGTTGAATGTGGTTTGTTCATTCTTATTTCTGTATCATTATTATAGCATTATCATTCATTCACAATTTATTTGTTCATTCCACTCATGATGAACATTTGAATTTTTATCAGGTTAGGGCCATTACTGTAATTGCTATGAACACATTCATCCATGTCTTTTGGTGGATATAAGCACTCACTTCTGCAGTGTTCATACTCAAGAGTGGAACTGCTGGTTCAACGAGTGTATATACGTTTGACTTTGTAGATACTGCCAGAATTTTTTCCAAAGTGGTGTACAAATTTGCACTCCCATGAGCAATGTATGAGAGTTTCATTTGCTCCGCATCCTCACCAAAACTTGCTGTTGACATTCTGGTGGAGGTAGAGTGTTATTTCATTATGGCTTATATTTGGTTTCTTGATACCTAAGCATGATGAACACCTTTTACACTTAGTGGCCATATGGATATTCTCTTTCTTTCAGGTACACATTTCCACTCATTTAAGAATATTGAATTGTCTGTCTTTTTATCATTAATTTGTAGGAGTTTCTTACAGGAGGAGCCTTGGAAAAGTTCACAGAAAATGTGTATCATGAAAAAAAAAAAAAAACTATGCATAGATTTATTTGTTTTTGCACCAAAATAAACTCATACTAACTTAATATAACATGTCTGAATAGGATCTAGTTTGAAGTCCTAAGAAGGATAAGACATCAATTTGAAAAGAGCCCTTATCAGAGCAACATGAATTCAGCTAAAATTGAAGCAATAACAAGACATCAAATTTATGGTGAAGCTTAAGTGGAAGAATGGTGAAATTATTGATGTTTTACAAAAAGTTTATGGGTACAATGCTTCAAAGACATTAGCAGTTTACAAACGGATAACTCATTTTAGGAGGAATGAGGTGATACTGAAGATGAAGCCTGCAACAACACACTACTCACATCAATTTGCAAGGAAAAAATGTAATTTTCTTCATGCCCTAATTAAAGAGGACTGACAATTAACAGCAGAAACAATAGCCAACACTATAGACATCTCAATTGGTCCAGCTTACACAATTCTGACTAAAAAATTAAAGTTGAGCAAACTTTCCACTGGATGGGTGCCAGAACCATTTTGCCCCCAAGAGCAGAACTTTCCATGGAAATTTTAAACAAGTAGGATCAAGATCCTAAAGTATTTCTTCAAAGAATTGTAATAGAAGATGAAACATGGTTTACCAGTACGATCCTGAAGACAAAGCACAATCAAAGCAATAGCTACCAAGAGGTGAAAGTGGTCCAGTCAAAGCAAAAGTGAACTGGTCAAGAGCAAGGGAGGGCTGAGCACAGTGGCTCATACCTGTAATCCTAGCACTTTGGGAGACCAAGGCAGGAGGATCACTTCTCAGGAATTCCAGACAGGCCTGACAACATAGTAAGACCTTGTCTCTACAAAAAATTTAAAAATTAGCCAGGCAAGGTGGTGTGTGCCTATAGTCTCAGCTACTTGGGTGGCTGAGGTGGGAAGATCGCTTGAGCCCAGGAGTCCCCTTACATAGTCTATGTATGAGTTTTTTATTGGATACATGTATTAAAGATATTTTCTCTCAAGGCCAGGCACAGTGGTTCACACCTGTAATCCCAGCAGTTTGGGAAGCTGAGGCAGACAGATCACTTGAGTCCAGCCTGGGTGACAGAGCAAAACCCTGTCTCAAAAAAAAAAAAAAAAACGCAAGAGCAAAGATGATAGCAACATTTTTGGGAGATGCTCAAGGCACTTTGCTTATTGACTTTCTAAAGGACCAAAGAATGACAATATTGCCAGGCATGGTGGCTCAACGCCTGTAATCCCAGCTACTTGGGAGGCTGAGGCAGGGTATTTGCTTCAGCCTAAGAGAGGTGGAGGTTGCAGTGAGACGAGATCACACCACTGCACACCAGCCTGGATGACAGAGTAAGACTCTGTCTCAAAAAAAAAAAAAAGAAAAAAAAGAGACAATATTATGACAATGCTTATTGTGAGAGTTTTGAGAAAGTTAGCCAGTTAGCAGAAAAATGCCTGGAAAGCTTCACCAGAGAGCTTTTCTCCACCATGACAATGCTCCTGCTCATTCCTCTCATCAGTCAAGGGCCATTTGTGAGCATTTTGATGAGAACTCATTAGACGTCTACCTTACAATCCTGATTTAGTTCCTCCTTACTTCTTTTTGCCTCAAAATATCTTTAAAGGGCACCAATTTTTCTTTAGTTGATAATGTAAAAAAGACTTCATTGACATGGTTAAATTACTAGGACCCTCAGTTCTTTAGGGGTGGACTAAATGGCTGGTATCTTCACTTACAAAAGTGTCTCGAGCCTGATGAAATATGTTGAGAAATAAAGTTTATGTTTTATCTTTTAATTTCATTTTTCATGAAGTTTTGGAGTCCCCTTGCATAGTCTATGTATGAGTTTTTTATTGGATACATGTATTAAAGACATTTCCTCTCAAGGCCAGACACAGTGACTCACACCTGTAATCCCAGCAGTTTGGGAAGGTGAGGCAGGCAGATCACTTGAGGCCAGGAGTTCGAGACCAGCCTGGCCAACATGGCAAAACCACATCTCAAATGAAAATGCAAAAATTAGCGGGTGTGGTGGTGCGACTGCAATCCCAGCTATTCAGGAGGCTGAGGCACAAGAACTGCTTGAACCCAGGAGGCAGAGGTTGCAGTGGGTTGAGACTGCCACTGCACTCCAGCCTGGGCAACAGAGCAAGACTCTATCTCAAAAAAATATGTTCATGTCTATATCTATCTTCCCTCAGTCCATTGCTTTTCTACTCGATTAATTCTGTCTTTTGATAAATAGAAGTTCTTAATTATTTTTTCTTTGAGACAAGGTCTCACTCTGTCACCCAGGTTGAAGTGCAGTGGCCCATTCATGGCTCACCGTAACCTCAACCTCCTGGGCTCAAGCTAATCTCCCACCTCAGCCTCCTGAATAGCTGGGACTACAGGCATGTGCCACCACACCTGGCTAATTTTTTTTAAATATTTTGTACAGATGGAGTCTTACCATGTTGCCTAGGCTAGGTCTTGACCTCCTGGACTCAAGCTATCTGCCCACCTTGACCTCCCAAAGCATTGGGATTTCAGGTGTGAGCCAACACACCCAGCCTGAAGTTCTTCATTTTACTGAAGTATAATTCATCAGTCTTTTCTGTTACAGATAGTACATTTCTGTCCTGCTTATTATATTTTTCTCTACACTAAGGTCATGAAGATATTTTCCTACATTTTCTTCCAGAGCTTCATTTGGACTGGTCTAAACCTACATCTAGGTCTTTGGCCATCTCAAATTAATTTTTTATGGTATACAGTAGGAATGAGGGTTAATTTTTTTCCACATTGATACCCAGTGGACCTGGCACCATTTATTGAAGAGACCATCCTTCCCCCTGATGAATTGTAGTGGTGTCTTTCTTACAAATCATGTGACTGTTTTCATGCAGATCTGTCCCAGGATCAGCATTCTGTCCCACTGATCTGTGTGTCTATTCTTGAACCAACATTACACAGTCTTAGTTATTAGAGTTTCAAAGTCAATCTTGTTATTTCTTGGCCCTTTGCATTTCAATGTATATATTTTCAAGGAGAATCTTCAGTCCAATTAAATGTAATTATCAAAATGCTTGGGTTTAAGTGTACCATCTTTCTACTCTTTGTTTGTCCTGTTTTTTATTCCTTTATTTCAGCCTTCGTGCCTTGTTTTGTATCAAACTATTGTTATTTCATTTTTCTCCTCTATCAGCTCTTAGAACTACAGGTGTGTGCCACAGTACCTGGCTTTATGGTTTTTTTCTCTTTTTTTCAGGCAGAATCTTGCTCTGTCACCTAGGCTGGGATGCAGCGGCACGATCTTGGCTCACTGCAACTTCTGCCTGCCAGGTTCAAGCGATTCTCATGCCTCAGCCTCCCAAGCAGCTGGGATTATAGGTATGTACCACCATGACCTGCTAATTTTTGTATTTTTAGTAGAGGTGGGGTTTCACCATGTTGGCCAGGCTGGTCTTGAACTCCCTGCATCTGCTCACCTTGGCCTCCCAAAAGGCTAGGATTACAGGTGTGAGCCATGGTGCCTGGCCTGGGCCTGGCTTTCTATTAGCATTTTCAACAACTTTATTGAAATATAATTCATATATCATGTAATTCACCCATTTACAGTATACAATTCAATGGCTTTTAATCTATTAAAAAAGCTGTGCATCCATCACCTCAATTGCTTTCACATTTTCGTTGCCACAAAAAGGAATCCTGCAGCCCTTAGCTATTATCTTCAATTCCCCCATATCCCCCAGCCCTTGGTAACCACTAATTTTCTAACTCTATAGGGTTGCCTATTCTGGATATTTTGTATAAACATTTAGAAAACTGTACACAATGGATATTGGTGTGATATTATCTGAGTGTGTGTGTATATATAAGATAGTAAAAAGGAAAAAAGATAAACTTCTGAATAACATATGGAATGAGGAAAGAATGGGAAGAGAAAAAGTGGGGATAAATTTTTATATTTTCATGGGCATGGATAATCATGGGCACTTAAAGATCAGATTTATGTTTATAAGAAAAGAACAACTATTAAAAAGTGGGTGAAGGACATGAGCAGACACTTTTCAAAAGAAGACATATGTGTAGCCAACAAGCATATGGAAAAAAGCTCAACATCACTAATCAATAGAAAAATGCAAATCAAACACACAATGAGATGCCATCTCACACCAGTCTGAATGGCTCTTACTAAAAAGTCAAAAAATAACAGGTTCTGATGAGGTTGCAGAGAAAAAGGAGCACTTATATGCTGTTGGTAGGAGTGTAAATTAGTTAAACCATTGTGGAAAGCAGTACAGTGATTCCTAAAAAAATCTAAAAACAAAACTACCATTTGACCCAGCAATCCCATTACTGGGTATATACCCAGAGGACAAATCATCCTATCATAAAGACATATGCATGCATACATTCACTGCAGCACTATTAATAACAGCAAAGACATGAAATCAACCAAAATGCCCATCTGTGGTAGACTGGACAAAGAAAATGTGGTACATGTACACCATGGAATACTATGCAGCCATTAAAAAGAACAAGATCATGTCCTTTGTAGGAATGTGAATGGAGCTGGAGGTCATTATCCTTAGCAAACTAAGACAGGAACAAAAAGCCAAATACCACATGTTCTCACTTATATGTGGGAACTAAATGATGTGAACACATGGACACATAGAGGGGAACGATAGATACTAGGGCCTGCAGGAGGTTGAAGGGTGGAGGGTGGGAGGAGGGAGAGGATCAGAAAAAATAACTAATGGGTACGAGGTTTAATACCTGGGTGACAAAATAATCTGTACAACAAACTCCCATGACACAAGTTTACCCATGTAACAAACCCGTACATGTACCCCGTACTTAAAAGTTAAAAAAGAAGAAATCAGATTTATAAATTAGGATGCTGAATTCCAGGTTCTTGGTGAAGTTTCTTAAAAGAAACTAACATTGCACAGATGTGCCAACAATCCTAAGTATAAAAGTTTTGGTTCTCAAATATCTGCTGAAGAAAGACTGGTACACATTTTGGCACTGTAATAAGAATCAACAAGCTGACACCAGTTTTTTCCTTCAAAATACTTCAAAGGAAATGTGCATCTCAGCCACTCCTATCCTCTTTTCTAGAAGGTAAATAAAGATGACTGATGCAACTGGTGATTAAAAGACTGTATTGTTCTTAAATGGACAAAAAGGGCCTTGTAAGGATTTTTAGTTTCATTATTTATAATTATTTTTTCTTTTTATTTCAAGAAAGTGCCAAGCTTGTTCCTACCTTAGAGTCTTTGCACTTGCTGTTCCCACTGAATGAGTCCTGGTTCTTTGCTCAGTGGTTTCCTCTAATGATCAAAGTATTGAGGGCCGGATGCAGTGGCTCATGCCTGTAATCCCAGCACTTTGGGAGGCTGAGGTGTGCTGATTACTTGAGGTCAGGAATTTGAGAACAGACTGGTCAACATGGTGAAACCCTGTCTCTACAAAAAATACAAAAGTTACCTGGGCATGGTGGCACATGCCTGTAATCCTAGCTGAGGCATGAGAATCGCTTGAACCCAGGAGACAGAGGTTGCAGTGAGTCAAGATCATGCCTCTGCACTCCAGCCTGGGCAACAGAGTGAGACTGTCTCAAAAAAAAAAAAAGAAATACTGAGTTCATATGCCACCTCCAAAGATAAGCCTTTCCATTTAACTATATGTAAGTCTTCCCCACTTCTCACCATCTCTTCCCATCTCCTGTATCCAATTATCCTGTGTTACTGTCTTCTTAGCTGTTGTTTACACTATCTGAAATTGTCTTTTTTATGTATTTATTGATGGAATAAATGTTCTTCTCCTCCCTCTACAATGTCATTTCTATAAGAAAAAGAACCTTGTCTGATGTATCTATTGCTGTATCCCAGTAGTGCCTGCATACAATAGGGGCTGCAATAAATATTTGCTGCATAAATTAATATATAAAAGAACTTTCCTAGTATCCTCAGTTTTTCAGGCCACTGTGCTGAACTCTCTACAATATTGTCTCTGCCCTATTATCACATTAAGGTAACAAAACAACATATAGTCAACAGAAAATTAAATAAACTCAATAATTAAATAACATATGCTTTGTTCAAGGAGAGTCAAAGTTCAATATCATACACTTTTTTTTTTTTTTTTTTTGATATAGAGTCTCGTTCTGTCACCCAGGCTGGAGTGCAGTGGCGGGATCTTGGCTCACTGCAACCTCCGCCTCATGGGTTCAAGCAATTCTCCTGTCTCAGCCTCCTGAGTAGCTGGGACTACAGGCATGCACCAGCACTACTGGCTAATTTTTGTATTTTTAGTGGAGACAGGGTTTTGCCATGTTGGCCAGGCTGGTCTGAAACTCCTGACCTCAGGTGATCCACCCACCTCAGCCTCCCAAAGTGCTGGGATTACAGGCATGAGCCATTGCACCCAGTCTCATACACTTATTAATTCTACAAATCTTCTTAATTCAGTGAAGTCTAAGACCATGTAAGAGACTGAGCTTTTATGATGTTTCTGATTCCTACACTTACAAGACATAAATGAAATTTGTAGGTTTAGAATGACATATTGGGAAGTGCCTTATTTGGAATCACAGGAACTGCCACACACAGGCTCTGGATCAATGGATAATTAACTTCTGAGCCTCAGTTTACTCTCGGGAATAAACTCAATTTACCCTTAGGGATACTGTCTTAGTCTGATTTGTGCTGCTATAACAGAATACTAGAGACTGGGTAATTTTAAGTGAATAGAAATTTATGTCTGCAGGCAGGGAAGTTCAAGATCGAGGTACCAGCATCTGATGAGGGTCTTCTTGTTATGATGTCCCATAGCAGGAGGTGGAAAAGCAAGAGAGCTTGAGAGACAGACAGAAACAAATGGGGCGCCAAACTTGTCCTTTTAGAAGGAACTCCATCGTGTAATAATGAACCCACTGCCACAATAATGTCGTTAATACATTTATGAGAGCTCTCATGGCCTAATCACCTCTTAAAGGTTCCACCTCTTAGTACTGTTACAACGGCAATTAAATTTCAACATGATTTTTGGAGTGGACATTCAAACCATAGCAGATACCTACCCCACAATAACTACAGGGATGTTGTGAGGCTTAAGAAATAAAGCAAACCAGCCTGGCATGGTGACTCACACCTGTAATCCCCGTACTTTGCGAGGCCAAGGCAGACAGATCACTTGAGCTCAGGAGTTCATGAGCAGCCTGGGCAACATGGTGAAACCCTGTCTACAAAAAGTATTAAAAATTAGCAGGCTGGGCATGGTGGCTCACGCCTATAATCCCAGCACTTTGGGAGGCCAAGGTGGGCAGATCATGAGATCAAGAGATGGAGACCATCATGGACAACATGGTGAAACCCCATCTCTACTAAAAATACAAAAATTTTTGTATTTGTGATGGCACACGCCTGTAGTCCCAGCTACTTGGGAGGCTGAGGCAGAAGAATCGCTTGAACCCAGGAGGTGGAGGTGGCAATGAGCTGAGATCATGCCACTGCACTGCAGCCCGGTGACAGAGCAAGACTCTGTCTCGAAAAAAAAATAATAATAATTAGTTGGCCATGGTGGTGTTTCTGTGATCCCTGCTACTCAGGAGGCTGAGGCAGGAGAATCACTTGAGTGCCACTACACTCCAGCCTGGGCAATGGGAGTGAAACTCTGTCTAAATAAATACATAATAAAGCAAACCAATTATAAACAACATTTACTGGTCATTTAGTACCAGACTAAATCCTTTACATGTATTATTAATATAACCCACATGATCCTATGTGGGTTATATTAATAATACATGTAAAGGATTTAGTAAGTATTTAGCAGTATGTTATTATTATTTTGTATATATGGTAACTGAGACACGGAGTGATGATGGGACTTAACCACGGTCACATGATGCGTAAGTGGTGGTATAGCCAAGGTTCAAACCCAGAGCCTGTGCTCTCACTCATTGTTCTTTACGTTTTCCATAGAGTAAAGAGTTTTTCAAGGATGATTTGTCAAGAATGCTTTGACCAAGAAGGTCTTGCAGCAATAATCAGGAGTTCACTTAGTAAGATTCTGCCTTTCCTAAACTCAACTCATGGCTACTAAACCTAAAGCCAATGCTACTGGTATTCTCAATAGCTGCATCTGATTCCCAGCAAAGTCATGAGACTAAAATGCAATGCTGAGTCATCCTATATGTCCCAGGTTCTGCATAATGTGCTTTACTTGGCAACAATTCCCTTGCTTTGCTTTAGCCAAACTGGGGGAAAAAAAAAGCTGACATTGCACTTAAATCTCAAGTCTGAAAAAGCCTTTCTGAATTCCTATGGATCAACTGTTGTTAAAATAAGTACAAATCAAGAGAATTAAGTTTAATCCATCTAATAAATAAAGAGAGCCTTAGCCAGGGCTAGGGGTGTATCTGTTCCAGCAGTGTTATAAGGAAGAATAGGTAATTACTGTACTCTTTGATTACTTGCTGATGCATTTAGAATAAGCCAGTGTCTGAGACAACATTCTATGTGAGGATGGAACTTAACTGTCTTCTAAAATTACAATGCATATTGAATCTCTTATTGGATTTTTTTTCTTTGGAAGGGACTTGTTCTCAATAATTTCTTCATTGTGCTGAGAACAATAATTTTAAGATTATGGATATGACCATGGTATCTAGGAGTTTTATTACATTTTTGGCTCTGGCAGAAGAAAATTGTAATTTAAGAAAAATTCTCCAACTTTTGCCAATTTGGGGTCTGAAAAATATAAATATAATTAATGTAAAAACTCTGGATAATTCTTTTAAAAATGAACCTCTTTTACTCTCAGAAGAGTTGTGATTTATGAGGGTCATCTATATTATAAGAATTCTGTTTTTTTTTTTTTTAAGTAGAGATGGGGGTTTCACCATCCAGGGTGGTCTCGAACTCCTGGCCTCAAGTGATCTGCCTGCCTCGGCCTCCCAAAGTGCTGGGATTACAGGCATGAGCCGCTACGCCCTCCCAAGAAATGTTTTAAAATATGCTTTGTTTTTATAAAATTTGGGTTGGTATTGATGGATTTCATTAAGCAATATTTCAAAAATAACAATTGTTAATATTATCACTGGTTTCATCATAAATATATCAGAAAAATCTCTAAATATTGGGAAGCTGTCAACTCATAGCGAAGATACAAGTTTTCCAAAATTCCAATTTTCACTTGAAAACTCAAATTTTTTTCACTAGCAAACAATACTGTTCAGTTGTGTTCCTAGAAGTGACGGGAATACTTGCTTCATTTTATGAGATAAAATGATATGATGGTCTGGTTATAAGTTTAGTTTACTTCAATATTTGATGTTAATGGCCCTCAAAGCTAAAAACAATCCTGCAGAGAAGTATGGATTCAAAGGGAAAGGTTAGCTTCACTTACTAAATCGGAGTATTAATTTTTCAGTTCATTCACCAATTAAAAAGATACGTTAATTACCCTGATCTAATCACTATACAGTATATGTACTGAAACATCACTATGTACCCCATGAATATGTACAATTATTTTTCCAGTTATAAAAACAAAACAAAAAAGAAAGAGGAGCAAAAAAGGGAAATTTTTTAAGTAATAAATTTATATCTTCTCTGATGTCAATAAATTACTCTTGGAAGCAACAAAAGGTTTTGCATTTTCACATTTTAAACAAATAGGTTCAAAACTAACTTTGAAAATACTTAAAACTAGAGCAGATAAATTTGTTTTAGCAACATTTTAAATCTTCAGATAGGAGAGTTTTATAGATGGACATACATCATTTTTGACAATAAACTCTTACAACTATGGAAATATTTCCAATTATCTTGTGTCAAAATGCATTTTGTTTTGGAGTTTTTTTCAAAATGTGGATATATATTTTCTCACTTATTGTAAAGTGTTCCCTTTTTCTGGAAGTGAAACATTAAACATGTTTTGGTATATACATTTGTTTTATTTTGTTTCTCATTTTTATTTCCATACAACCACTATGAAACATTTTACAGTTTTATTAAAAAAATTAAATACTATATACACCTATTATATGATCCAGCCATTTTACTCCTAGGTATTTACCTAAGAGAAATTAAAGCTTAAGTCCATACAAATACTTCTTTGTAAATGTTCATAGTCGGCCGGGCGCGGTGGCTCAAGCCTGTAATCCCAGCACTTTGGGAGGCCGAGATGGGCGGATCACGAGGTCAGGAGATCGAGACCATCCTGGCTAGCACGGTGAAACCCCGTCTCTACTAAAAAATACAAAAAACTAGCCGGGCGAGGTGGCGGGCGCCTGTAGTCCCAGCTACTCGGGAGGCTGAGACAGGAGAATGGCGTAAACCCGGGAGGCGGAGCTTGCAGTGAGCTGAGATCCGGCCACTGCACTCCAGCCTGGGTGACAGAGCAAGACTCCGTCTCAAATAAAAAAAAAAAAAAAAAAAAATGTTCATAGTCACTTTATTTGTGTTGGGCAAAAATTAGAAACAACCCAAATGTCCTTCAACAAGTAAACTGATAATGGTTTAGCCATACAGTGAAATATGTCATAGTAACAAATATCTAAGTAACAAAAAGGTATGACCTATTGATACAAATAAAGTACATATTGTAGATTCCATTTATATAAAACTCTAGAAAATGCAAACTAATCTACAACGATAGAAGGAAGATTGGTTGTCTGGGGTAGGGAAGTAGGAGCAAGGAGGGGAGAGAAGATAGCATTTCATAGGGGTATGAGAAAACTTTATATATTTACCATCAATATCATCAAGATGATCAATATATTTGTCATCTTGATTGTGTTGGTTTCATTGGTGTATACATATGTCAAACTCATCAAATTGTACAGTTTAAATAGGTGCAGTTCATTGTATGTCAATTATACCTCAATTTAAAAGTGAAATGAAAAAACTACAGTGAGTTACCACTATACACCCACTAGAATGGCTAAAGTTAAAAGACTCTGCCCAGTGCTGGTGAAGGTGTGGGGCAGCTGGAACCCTCATACACTGCTGGTGAGAACGCAAAAGGGTACGATGACTTTGGAAAATAGATTGGCACTTTCATGAAAACTTAAAATACATTTGCCAAATATCCCAGCCATTCCACTCCTACATATTTATTTCAGAAATATGGGAACATGTCCACACAAAGACTTGTATATAAATATTCATAGCAGCTTTATTCATAATAGCCCAAACCTGGAAATAGCCCAAATGTCCATCAACAGGTCAATGGATAAACACATTTGATAGATCTATTAAATGGGATACACTATTCAACAATGAAAAGATTGATATACCAACAAGATATATAAATCTCAAAATCAATATACTTAATGAAAGTAGCCAGACCAAAAAAAAAAAAGAATACATGCTGTATGATTCCGTTTATATAAAATTCTAGAAATGCAAACTAACCTATCAGAAAGCAAATCAGGAGTTACCTGGGGCTGGGGGTAGAAGGAAGGATAAAATTAAAAGGAGCAGGAGGAAACTTTTGGGGTTGATGAAATGTTCGTTGTCTTGATTTTGATAATGGTTTTATAGATACATGTTGAAACTTACCAAATGCGGAAGGTTAAGGTTGCAGTGAGCTATGATTGCGCCATTGCACTCCAGCCTGTGTGGCAGAGCAAGACCCTGTCTCAAAAACAAAAACAAACAAAAATTTAGCAAATTGTGCACTACACACACATACATACAAACACATATGTAGTTTATTGTCATCAATTATACTTCAATAAATCTGTAAACAAACAAAAAACTGGAATATGATGGTTGCTAAATGCTATCAATGAATACTTTGGGGGAAAAATGAAAGGCTAAGAGTATTAATCATCGATTGAAGGTAAAGTGTGAAAGCTAGAAGGCCTCTTTGGCAGCAGATGCTCATCTCTTGTAGTCTGGAGGCAGAAAAAACTGAGGATCAGATTCAGCCTTTAATTCCAAGAGTAGTGAACAAGCTCTAAAATATGTGATTCTCAACTCAGGCAAGTTGGCTTCATCAAGGTCAGGGAGGGTATTGATGAGAAGGACTGTGATCTTAAGACTTGGAATGAGTCCTCTTGGTTAATATACTGAAAATCTTGAATCGCAATTCCCTTGATTCCTCTGGGCTGGCACAAGCAGCCTTCTCTTCTCCCTCTCTTAAACGTTCTACCCATTTCCTGGAAGATGATACCAAGTCCTCTGCTTTGCAAGATAGATGTCATCCCCCACCCACCCACCTGTGCCACCTGATACACTTTGGATGTGTGTCCCCACCCAAATCTCATATAAAAAATCCCCAGCGTTGGAGGTAGGCCATGATCAGAGGTGACTGGATCATGGTGGCAGATTTCTCATGAATGGCTTAGCACCATCGTCTCGGTACTGTCATCATAATAGTGAGTGAGTTCTTGTGAGATCTGGTCGTTTAAAAGCACCTCCCCCTCATTCTCTTGCTCCTGCTCTGGCCATGTGATATGCCTGCTCCCCCTGCACCTTCTGCCATGGTTGTAAGTTTCCTGAGGCCTTCCCAGAAGCCAAGCACTCGTTAGCATTGTGCTTCCTGTACAGCCTGCAGAAATGTGAGCCAATTAAACCTCTTTTCTTTATTAATTACCTAATCGCAGGTATTTCTTTATGGCAACGTGAGAACATAGTAATGCAACTCCCACCTCATATTCTGGCGACCCAATAATAAATTAGGATCAATCATGATATAACACAGCTTGGGGGTGCTGGGCCTGTTATGGAGGAAAAGGTGCTGCAGGTCCTAGTTAGGATATACTGGCAGGAGCTGAGAAAATACACATGAGACTGGAAAATGAAAATGCAGTCAAGGAGAATAATGTTGGATAAGGGAGAGTATATTGACATAGTGATGGATCATTCTCCTGTCATATTACATTCAACATCTTGGGTAACAAGTGGTTCATAAAATTTCTACAAATGTAACAATCTCGTGAGAGTTGATGAGAACAAATCCATCTTGTGAGAGCTGGTTCTAGACACCACTGGCTAAGGCTGATGGTTAATGTTGGTAACAAACTACACTACCTGATGGCAATGAGAATAACAGGATCCCCAACCAAAGGTGCCTGGTGGCAAACCTAAATCATCAGAACCAAAATAGGCTTAATTACTCTAATAACAGCAAAGTCTGAGTAGCAAGTAATGGAGTTTCTGACCCTCAGAGAGCTATGAAGATTAAGAGAACATGAGTCTCTAAGAGCAAGAGAGATAGGCAGCATTGCAATCAATGGAATCAATTAAATGGGATGCTATTCAAAAATAAAGACTGATGCACTAACAATATGTGTAAATCTCAAAATCATTGTACTTAATGAAAGAAGCCAGACAAGAAAGAGTATGCCATATGATACACAACAGATGACTAAAATCCTGAGAGCACTTCCCAACAAAAAGTCATGATCTCTTCCCTGTTTCAGAACTTGAGACCCTTTCAGATTCAGAACCCAATGACTGAATAACAATGAGGATCTTGCATGAGAAAAACCCTATAACACAAGTGTTTACAATGATTCTGTCATACCTATCCCAAAGAGACTTGTGGCCATTTACTCATTACTGTATACAAGGGAAAGAGACAAGCCAAGGCATTTTGAGGAGTGTTGGTGGCAGAGTCTGTTTTGACATTAATACCTAAGAATTAACGCAGAATTAATTCAAAGGGGCATTATCAGTGGCCACCTTGTTGGGGAAAAGGGTTATGGTTGCCAGATAATACATGGGGTCCTTGCAAAGATCCCACTCACAGTAGGTCCACTGGTCCACTGGTTTCATGACCCATCACTGATTATTTCCCTGGTCACTAACTTTGTAGTTAGCACAACCCCCACACTGGTTTCTTAACCAGTGGTGTAAGAGCTATGGAAGTACGGAAAGTCAAGTGGAAACCCTGAAACTGTCCCTCTCATGCTGTCTCAGCCAATATAGTAAACTTTAAAAGAATACTGCATTGACAATATTGTACATAAAAGACAAATATTATAAATAATTGTAAAAATGTAAAAAAAATATAATATATTATAAATTAAAAACAATATTGCCTGGGATTATGGTAGACATTAAAGCCATCCTTAAAGACCCAAAAGTTGCAGGCACTGTGATCCCCATCACGTGCCTACTTAATTCACTGGTCTGACCCTATAAAAACCAGATATGTCTTTAAAAGGATGATACTGGACTCCTGCTCATCTATAAACTGATTTACCTTCCATAAAAATGCCATGAGTTAGTTACTAATATTATCCTCATTTTACAGTTGCACTGAAACATAGGTAACTTGCCCAAGGTCACAGAATTCAGTGGCAATGCTGGGGCTGGGAGGCACAAAAGCCTGTATTATTAACCATATTTTTATACTGCATTTCCATATAGGACTGTCCTTCGGCTATGAAGTGGCAGATTTCTGATGTGTGGTCTGTCAACACACACAACACATGCACATGCACATAGAAGATAATTTATCATCCAGAGAAAGTGCTCACACAACTTTCTTTGTGGTTGATGCCAGTGCTTCACTTCTTTATGGTGGGCCTAAATGGACACATACCACGAAGTTGTGTCCCTAATATTTTGTTTCGCTTTCAGATGAAATAAACATTTGGTCATCATATTCATGTTACTGGCTCCAGGTATCTTCCTGGAACTAGAATCATAACACCAGCTCTGATTGGATTCCAGGGTAATCTTAACTTGTAGCTGCTGCTACCAAGCTAGCTAATCCCCAGTAGTATTTGAGTCAGGAAACATCCTTTCCAACCATTTCCTCCAACCACTTCCTGTATAAAACCAAAGTTCATGCCTGTAATCCCAGCACTTTAGGAAGCTGAGGCAGGCGGATCACGAGGTCAGGAGATCAAGGCCATCCAGGCTAACACGGTGAAACCTCGTCTCTATTAAAAATACAAAAAATTAGCCGGTGTGGTGGCACGCGCCTGTAGTCCCAGCTACTCGGGAGGCTGAGGCAGGGGAATCACTTGAACCCAGGAGGTGGAGGTTGCAGTGAGCCGAGATTGCGCCATTGCACTCCAGCTTGGACGACAGAGCGAGACTCCGTCTCAAAAACAAAACAAAACAAAACAGTTCAGGGTCAAACTGCCCTCTTGTGGTGAAATATTGCTATCTGGTCTTCAACACTTGCCCTTTGCACGTAAGTTTTCGATCCGCCTGGCATTTTATTATTTTATTTTATTTTATTTTATTTATTTTATTTTATTTTTGAGACAGAGTCTCGCTCTGTCACCCAAGCTGGAGTACAGTAGCGCGATCTCGGCTCACTGCAAGCTCCGCCTCCCGGGTTCACGCCATTCTCTTGTCTCAGCTTTCCGAGTAGCTGAGACTACAGGCATGCATCACCACGACCGGCTAATTCTGTGCTTTTAGTAGAGACGGGTTTTCTCCATGTTGGTCAGGCTGGTCTAGAACTCCCGACCTCAGGTGATCTGCCTGCCTCGGCTTCCCAAAGTGCTGGAATTACAGGTGTGAGTCACTGAGCCTGACCGGCATTGATTTTTTAAATTTTTTTTCCCCACCCCACTCCCTACCCCGCTCTGTCGCCCAGGCTGGATGGAGTGCCAGTGGTGCCATCTCAGCTCACGGCAGCCTCTGCCTCCCGGGTTCAAGCGACTTTCCTGTCTCAGCCTCCTGAGTAGCTTCGATTACAGGCACGTGCCACCACATCCGGCTAATTTTTGTACTTTTGGTAGACATGGGTTTCACCATCTTGGTCAGGCTGGTCTCGAACTCCTGACCTCATGATCCGCCCGCCTCGGTCTCCCAAAGTGCTGGTATTTTAAAAATATTTTTATAACAGTTTTATTGAGATTTTATTCACATACCATGCTTTAAAAATATGCAATTCAGTGGTTCTTAGTATATTCACAGAGTTGTGCAACCATCACATCTAATTCCAGAACATTTTGATCACTCCTCCCAACTCCACAGGCATTGACTTTAATGTAATGGCATATACATATATACAAATACATATATAAACCAATTATTCTAGCACCATTTCCATTCTTTCCCCAGGGACTGCAACCTCATCTCTCATAAATTAACTTTTCATGTCTGTGTGAATTTGGTTTCGATCTATTTAGAGACTGGTGTACAGTATTTGTCTATTCCTGCACAAATTATTAAAGCAAGCTTTGCCATTCTGTTATCCTTCCTCATGACTATCTTGATTACTATTGGCCCTAACTCATCAAGTTCCACAGAAATCCCAACTGGAATCTTAGTTAAAATTGTGTCATCTGTGGAGCAGTTGAAGAAAACTGACACATTTACAATACTGACTCTGTTCCACAAAAATGGTATCACTTTCTACTTATTTTGTTTAAAAATGTTTTAAATGAAGTTTTATAATTTTTTTGTTATATGCATCCCTAGATATTTTACATTTTTGTTATATTCGTTGTATTCCTGAATCCTTATTTAATGTCACTGAAAATGTGCTTAAAAAAAAAACACCTGCTTTTCTTGCCATTTGTTGCTGGTATGTTACATATTGGTTTTATGTCCAACGACCTTCCCAAAACCTATCCATGGAATCTTCTTGATTTTCTATGTAATTATATCATCTTTAAGTAATGAGAGTTTTGTTTCCTTTTTCTCTTGCAATTTTTATCTCTTTCATGCTTAGATGTGTCGGTGAGAATCACCACCTCAAAGATGAGTAGATGTGGTGGTCTTAATAGGAAGCTCTGTCTTATTCCCAAGCTGAAAGGGAACAAATTTGACCTTCCAGTAAGATGGTTACTATAGTTTTGTATATACCCTTTATATTTTAAAAATTCTTTGCTGTTTCTCCTTTGTCAAGAGCTTTTTCATAAATGGATTTTGAATTTTATCAAATGTTTCTCGCAAATCAAGATAGATGATCATACTGATTTTGATTTTGATCTGTTAGAATGGCAAATTACATTACTATATTTGATCAAATCAAAGATTCTATCAATTTTAAAACACATCATTATTTTATGTTTCAGCAAGGAAGAAAATAAAACAGCTGCCCTTTGAATATTCCAATTTACAATGTTTTTTAAAAGGGCATCTCTAAATTGACAAAAATACAAAAACTACATTTTCTAAAGATAGAACTGCCATGCATTCCTGAGATTAAACACACATTTATTGGGATATATGTAATTTTTAATACCCACTGTCTCTAATTTGCTATTTTTCCATGTTTAAGAGTGAGACCTGGTTGTTATTTTTAATTTTTGTACTGATACTATAAAATTTTGGCAAGAGTTTTATACTTTCTATATAAAACTGGAATTCAAAGAAACATGGCATATTTAGCAAAACTCACTCACTAACTCACTATTCTCATTAATAAAACTCTCTAGGCTTGGTAGCTAGAAAGTTTTATTACTGCCTTTTGTTTTTGTTTTGAGACAGGGTCTGTCGACAAGTCTGTCACCAGGCTGGTGTGTGGTGTCACGATCATGGCTAGCTGCAGCCTATACCTCCCAGGCTCAAGCGATCCTCCCAACTGAGTAGCTGGAACTTCAGACATGCACTAACACACTGGGCTAATTAAGCGTTTTGACAGCTGGGCACAGTGGCTCATGCCTGTAATCCCAACACTTTGGAGGCCGGGGGCAAGCAGATCACCTAAGGTCAGGAGTTCAAGACTAGCCTAGTCAACATGGTGAAACTCTGTCTCTACTAAAAATATAAAAATTAGCCAGGCGTGGTGACTGGTGCCTGTAATCCCAGCTACTTAGGAGGCTGAGGCATGAGAATCGCTTGAACCCAGGAGACGGAGGTTGCAGTGAGCCAAGATCACGCCATGCACTCCAGCCTGGGAGACAAGAGTGAAACTCCGTCTCCAAAAAAAAGTTTTGACCATTGAGTCAAATTAGGTGTGGTGGCTCATGCATGTAATCCCAGCACTTTGGGAGGTCGAAATGGGCAGATTGGTCGAGCCCAGGAGTTTGAGATCAGCCTGGGCAACATTGCAAAACCCCATCTCTACTAAAAATACAAAAATTAGCTGGTGGAATAAGCCTGCCATCCCAGCTACTTGGGAGGCTGAGGTGGGAGGATAGCTTGAGCCCAGGTCAAGGCTGCAATGAACTGTGATTGTGCCACTACACTGCAGCCTGGAAGACAAGAGTGAGACCTTGTTTAGCAATTTAAATTTATTTATTAAATTATGTATTAAACTTTTTTTTTTTGAGATAGAGTTTCACCTTTGTTGCCCAGGCTGGAGTGCTCGGCTCGCTGCAACCTCCTCCTCCCAGGTTCAAGCGATTCTCCTGCCTTAGCCTCTCAAGTAGCCAGGACTATAGGCGCCCACCAACACGCCTGGCTAATTTTTTCTATTTTTAGTAGAGACGGGGTTTCACCATGCTGGTCTTGAACACCTGACCTCAGGTGATCCACCCGCCTCAGCCTCCCAAAGTGCTGGGATTACAGGCGTGAGTCACCGCGTTAGCCAAATTTAAACTTTTTTTGAAGTTTAAAGGATTAAGTTTGAAGGATTTAAAGGACAATTTAAATTTTAAATAATTCAATCAATAGTCAAAACTCTCTTTTTTTTGACCATACTCTTTTTGAATCTCAACTTTGGGCTTTGTTTATTCTATGGTATGGTTGTTTTCTTAATTTCTGCTGTTATCTTTATTGTTTCTTTCTCTTTCAGTTGGACACTTACTTTGCTAATTTTCAGCTTTTTATCCTAATATATGCAAGAAAGGTAATACTTGCATTTTCTCCTACATGCTGTCTTGACCGAATACCACAAGTTTCTATGTATAGTTTGTTTTCATTACGTTCTGAATTATGCTCTGATCTTTCTCATTTCTTCTTTTGACTCCTGAGTTATATCTTAGTATTGGATTTTTAACTCTTCACCTTTATTAATTTTATCCTGAATTGCACACAAGGTGATCTGAAACAGATTTCTTACCTCACAGTAAATGAGTGCCTCTGCTCTCTTTGCCCTAGCCTTACCCCTGGGGCTATCAATGAGAGTCTATGAGATTTTTTTCCTACCCAAGTGAATGAGGTCAAGCAAAACAAACAAAAATCCAGACTAGGTACAGAATGACTATATTTGAAATGATTATTAAAATAGCGCTATGCTCTGAATGCTTGTGTCCCTCCCAACCCCACAAATCTGTATGTTGAAATCCTAACATATGAACGATGATGGGTCGAGCCTTTGAAAAGTGACTAGGTCAAGAAGGTGAAGGCCTCATGAGTGGGAATGGTACCTCTAAAGAGGCCCAAGAGTTTCCTTTGCTTCTTCTACCATGTGAGGACAGTGAGAAGGTGCCCACCAGACATGAAATCTGCCAGTACTTTGATCTTTGACTTCCCAGGCTTCAGAACCACAGGAAATAAATTTCTATTGTCTATAAGCTATTGGCTTATGGTATTTTGCTATATATAGCAGCCCCAATGGATGAATACAAACAGGGAGAGAGGAACTATTGCAATAGGGTCAGGGAGACTATTGCAATAAGGAGAATGCTTCAAAGGTAAGATCTGCAAGCATCTCAAAGATCAGATACAAACAGGTTTTTCTCTTTTTCTCTTACAGGGAGGAATAAACAGGCTAGAAAAAAACTAGTGTGGAGGAGAGGAGCAGGTGACATTAACGGGACAGTTGAACAGGAAATGTCCTTCCTGGTGGCTAGCCAATTTTCAGGAGGGGCGGTTAAGGGGGGACTATTCCACAGTCCAGTGCTGGCTCAGGCTGAGGGTGGATCAAAGTCCAGCGGTTTACCGGGAAGGGAGAAGCATAAAATTGGGTCAAGTTAAAGGGCATTTTGTTCAGATTAGTCTATGAGGAGAAATAGTTCAACTAATTATTCTGAGGCAAAGAATAGGATTTGGAGGGTCTGAGTCTGGCTTAATCATAGGTAAATGAAGGGGTTATTCACAGTTCTTGTGGTTCTTTGCAATAAGCCATTTCCTGAAATGTAACAAGAGGGAGAGATTTCTTAACTATCACTGTTTTCCAGGAGCACAGGGCTCAAGTAAAGGTTAATACTGTAGTCAGAGGCCAGGTACCACATAAGCAGGAGACAGGGAGACAGGTTGGGGACCGTTTTACATGTCATACTACTACCTCTCTACATTTAGCATGTCCTCAATGGGACTATTCTCACTGGCATTTGTGTTTAGGGGAATAATAATTATATCTATTCCAGCAACACATCTGAAGTATAAGCCATGATCACAATGCATCAAGTCAACCTGAAGGGTCTTAGCTACCAAGTAATATTCATCTCCCTACCTCACTGGGTACCTTGCCCAGCCCCCAAGTTGAGTTCAGGTGCCCCTTCTCCTTACTGGACCAGTTATGATAGTAATTTAGGCACCCGTATTAAGAAACCATGAAGCTTTTCGTTCCTCCTTTCCCATAGGCTTCCAGAAAATTTCAGCAGGGGTATAGAGTCTGTGGTCCTTCAAGAATAGAGAGAATATGGCTTAAACCTAAGGATATTTCTCCTTTAAACAACTTAGATATGGGTAAATGAAGAAAGAGGGACCTGGGAATGCAAGACACAAACATCGTTTTTGGTCCTCTCGAAGCTGGGTACCAGGCAGTAAGGTCATTGCTGATAAATCCATTTTGGCTTTGAGAACCCCCTAATCCAATAGTCGTATCACACAGTTTTCCAAGTGGGGCCAAGGGGTATGTCTTGGGTGACCTGGACTTAACTGGCACTACAATAACCTTGTTAGCAATAATGGCTTTAGAGTGATGTGGTTAGTGAATTTTTTTTTATTCTCCTTCTTTCATTCTTTCACTTCCCTAACTCTTCCCGTATTTTGTGTAAATGCTAATTCCTTGATCAAATTCCTTATTCCTGTAATGTTTGTAGGAGCATTATTTCTCATGGCTACATTGCATTAAGTCTACCTCATATTGACAAGTTTTGCTACCAGAAGTGGTAGCGGAGACACAGAATCTTAGGGATGGAAATCTGGAATTTGTTCTCTGATCTGACTGGATCAAAAGGCAATAATGTTTCCATTGCCAAGGTAATTGACAGTCTATGGTAAAAGTTACTTATCACTTGTAGTCACTTGGTTTGTTAACTAATGCCTAGACACAGGATTTACTTATATTAAATCAAACTGAAATGCCAGAATATCCTTCCTTGGTATACAGGGAATGGTATCAAGGAATGGTATCAACGGATGAAATTACACATAACTTACTCACTTACATCCTATCTTCTCTGGAAGGACCCAGAGGACACTCTCTTCATTAAGGCTTAAAAAAAAAATCATTGGCAGGGGGTACTATTGTTGAAAAGCTCTAATGGCTATTATCACAGGTCAGGAGTGATAAAGGATACACCCATTGAAACTGGCTTCTGGCCAGGGGCAGTGGCTCATGGCTGTAATCCCAGCACTTTGGGAGGCCGAGGTGGGTGGATCACCTGAGGTCGGGAGTGAGAGACCAGCCTGATAAATATGGAGAAACCTCGTCTCTACTAAAAATACAAAATTAGCCAGGCGTGGTGGTGCATGCCTATAATCCCAGCTATTCGGGAGGCTGAGGCAGGAGAAATGCTTGAACCCGGGAAGCGGAGGTTGCGGGAAGCCAAGATTGTACCATTGCACTCCAGCCTGGGCAACAAGAGTGAAACTCCATCTCAAAAAAAGAAATTGGCTCCTTAAATTCAATGGAGATGATGGGAGTTAGGATGTAGTTAAAGCACAAGCGGAAAGATTTAACACACAGAAACAAAGAGTTTGGTTACCATATCCGGCAGCAGAGCAAAATGGTAATCAAAATGGTTTCACCCACAAAAATCTTTAGGGTTAACTGACAGTGGTGCCTAGAACTGAAATAGAGAAGCAGGATATTACACTTTTATTAATTTACATATGAAAAAAGCAAACTGTAGGTCGTGAATAAATTTCTATCTTTAATTACAAGCCACAGCTTCTTATCCAGTTTTTAGATTTAAATCAGCTTAGATCATTGACATTTAATTATTGCTGTATTAATGAAATAAAATAAAATTTAGGTTTACTATTGTTTTATTCTGTTTCTTGTTCCTGGGTTACCTGAATCTTTTTTAGTATTCCACCTTAATGTACTGATGCTTTTGAAAATAATCTGTGTAGGTTTTTAGGGAAAAATCTGTGTTGCTCTAGGGATGATACAAATACTTAATTTCTTATAGTCTACTGTATAGTATCAATATCTTGAGGTCAGGAGTTTGACATTAGCCTGGGCAACAGAGTGAGACCCCATCTCTTAAAAAAAAAAAAAAAAAAAAGAAAGAAAAAAATTAGGTGGACATGGCAGTACATGCCTGTAGTCCCAGTTACTGAAGAGGCTGAAGTGGGTGAATCACCTGAACCTAGGTTGAAGCTGCAGTGAGTCATGATCACAGCACTGCACTTCAGCTTGGGTGACAGAGACTTCAACTTAAAAAAACAAACCTGTATATGCTCTACAGAGAATCACACAAAACAATGTTAATTTTTTTCTTTCAATTAACAAATGTAATTTTTAAAACCTCAAGAGAAGTCTTTTATATTTACCCTACACATTGTGCCTTCTTTATTCCCGCCATTCTAAGTTTCCTTCTGCTATAATTTCCCTTCTAGAAAGAAGGGAAATCTTTTTAGCAGCTTTTTTTTTAGAATTGTTTTTAGAAAAAAACTTCCCTTGACAATTCTTTTAGAGCAGGTTTACTAGTGATAAATCCTGTTAGTTCTCCTTCATTTGAAAAATATCTTGACCTTTTCTTTTTATTTGTACCTTTTTGACTCCTTTATAACACTTAGGTACTTTGAAAAAGTTTTCTGATCAAATCTTCTCTCCCCCCAAAACTATAATGAAGAGTACAGATTTATGCCAAATGTCTGTGATAGCAAAGTGTTTTTAATAAACATCAATGAAAATACACATAGTTAAAAGTTCAAAAAATTTCTATGACTAGCCAATAAATTGCTGCAACTTTTACAGCTAATGCTGGTATTCCTGAAATTTGAAACATAGTACTTTTCAAGAACTGCGGACAAGTTTGATTACCACAAAAATAACAGGCAGAGTGTTCTATTGTTTTTTTTTTTCTCCTGAAACTTAAACTCTGAATAGCAACAGATTGCAGCAAATGTAGCTCAGGATATTCTGAAAAATACAGCCCCAGGAGATGGCCAGTTAAAATGTGGACCACATTTCAATTCCACCTTTCCAGTGGAGATAATCAGTAGACTCAAAGAGATCCAAGGGTTGGATGAGTAACCATAGTTGAAAATGCTGACACAAAGTATTATTTGGCAATAATAAACTGAGGTGAAATGGTGCCAAGTAACTGATGTAGTGGAAGTTATGTTCTGGTCTGACTAGAATACAGCAATAAAAGTTGAGAGGTTAATAAGGGTAAAAGACAGAACCTTCAGATAAATGAAGAGAATGAGAAAGAATTGATTCAAAAAACATACTTCATTGTGATGACAAGCAAATTAAGGAGAAGGATGAAAAACAGCAAGGTGAAAAGAAATAGGAAAAATAGTTCAGGCTGTAGAAAAATTTTTTCACAACAGCAAGGAAATTCTCTTGACAGAGAAATTTCTTGGTAAAATAAACATGGAGATGAACTAGAACAGGTATGAGGTTCTGGAAGAAGAAACATTTGCATAAATGTGACTTTCTTATCCAGCCACACTAACTCTATTTCTTAAGAGCAATACAATTTCCAAAACTTTCTTGTTCAAAGCTCAGATTTACACAATGCCACTTCTAAGAGGCAGGACACTAGCCTAAACTAAAATGTTCCTTATGTCTGTTCTTACTGTCTTCTCCTCTGGCTTGAGAGATGTTTTGATTTGCAAAAGTACTGGCCAATACAACAAAATAAAGACATAAATTAAGTCATAATAGAATTTTACATATGTTTCCTTATATTATGTTCATTAATGCATTACCTGCCGTAATAATTTCACTCAGTTAAAAAATGAGTATGATGGTTTAAAGCTGGTTCAGTCATGATTTTATAAGCTTATTTATCAAGAGTGAAAATAGAAGACTATTAAAAATAGCTAAAAAGGTAACGTGTCATAGTGTTTAATGTTTCTGTAATTGTTGATAAGGCTTGTATCTAAGTCTGATGCAGAATTATTAATGGCACTCAAATAGTTCTTTTCTCAGCCACATAGTATCCACTGGTGCTATGAATCTGGAAGAGACTGGCTATGGCTACCACTTCTTGTCTTCAGTTGTGACTGTGCAATATCAGCAAGTGCGCTTTGTATCTTTTCCAGAAGCATGTCTCCTCGATAAACAACATCCTCCAGACATGTAGCAGCTTCATGGTTTTCTTCTTCTAGCTTATATAAGCTAGCAGCCTTTGTAAAACACAAATTTTAAAATCTTTAGAGTTTAGAAGGAGAGAAGCTGTCGCAGATGTACTTATTTTTAAATCTGGATGACTTTGCAATCATTGTGATATATTTTTCAGTAAAAAAATTCTAAAAATCAGATAACTTTTAAGAATTTTCCCCATGTGAATTATTAAAAAGAATGACTTTTCAATTAGAGATCTCTAGATATCTGTAAGTAACTCCCTTCCACACTACGTTTGGACACCATTATTCTACTCCACATCTAGAATGCCACCCTCCTCTCATTCTTCACTAGGAAAAGAGACAAAATTGAGGAAAATAAGAGGTTTTCTTATCAGGGAAAATTGAATATTATCACAAAAGGTACTACGATTTGAATGTGTCCCCTCCAAAATTCATACATTAAAATCTAATCCCCAATGTGATGGTACTAAGAGGGGGAGGGGCCTTTAAGAGGATATTAAGTCATGAAGGCAGAGCTCTCATAGATGGAATTAGTACCCTTAAAATATGGCTTGAGGTTGAAGAGGGAGCTCTTGCTCTTCTGCCCTTCTGCCTTCAGCCATGTGAGGAAACAGGAAGAAGGTCCTCAACATGGTCCTAAACATGGTACCATGTTTAATAAAAATTCATTACTCATGCACAATGAGTAATAAATGCCTTGATCTTAGACTTCCCAGACTCCAGAACTGTGAGAAAATTAATTTTTGTTCTTTATAAATTACTGTCTCAAGTATGTTGTTATAGCAGCACAAATGGACACAGACAAAAGGTATTAAATCTACCTCCTTTAATTCAAAATTCTCTATTACTGGTAAAATTCTCAAAGGAATAGAGGCTTACCTGTAAAGCAGCTGTAGATTCTTCACTGGGTAAGGAATCTATCAAAACATCAATGTCTTTTGCTGTTCGGGCAATCAGTGCTGCAAAAAGCTGGGCATACTCTAGAGATAAAGATACTGCTAGATTAGGATATTAGAAAATCTCAAGTTTTCAGAAACAAATTTTAAGTTCATGAAACCAGAAACTTCATATAGCTTTTTCTGTCCTAAGATTCTAATGATTCGGCCAGGCATAGTGGCTCACACCTGTAATCCCGGGACTTTGGGAGGCCAAGGTGGGTGGATCACAAGGTCAGGAGTTTGAGACCAGCCTGACCAACATGGTGAAATCCCATCTCTACTAAAAATACAAAAATTAGCCAGGCATGGTGGCATGTGCCTGTAATCCCAGCTACTCAGGAGGCTGAGGCAGGAGAATCCCTTGAACCTGGGAGGAAAAAGTTGCAGTGAGCCAAGACTGCATCACTGCGCTCCAGCCTGGGTGACAAAGCGAAACTCCGTCTCAAAAAAAAGATTCTAATGAGTCTAATGATTAAATATACACCAATCCTGTTATACATTTAGCTCAAATTGGGAATTAAGCATAATGTATGTCATTTCATTTATCATGACAATATAGTGGTCACTTGAATAAAGAAATTTATAAATGGGATGCCTTCCTTGTTAAGGTCCCTCACTTAGCTAAATTAATACAAATTCTCCTCTAAAGGAGTAACAATCTATTATCTGACATGAACCAGAATTATGAGATGTTAGGTGAATTGACTAAGTTTTTTACAACAAACAAAACTTGCAATATCCTCAAGTAACAATATTTTTAGAAACAAAATAAGCTGAATTTCTCAAGAAATCTAATTTTAAAGGATAACAAAAAATGTGAGAGTCAAAATAAGAGAAGCTAAGAAAATCTGTTTACCTTCTGTAGGGTTAGCAGGCTGGTCTTTGTTAATTGCTGTCTGAATATTACTGAAAGAGGCAGGAGGACCACATTGCTGCAATACTCCAATGGCATTACAAAACTGATCTGCAAGCTTAGGCCAAAGAAAACACATCGAGGTTAGAAAGGACTTATCAGTTTTAAGGACTTTATTGGTAACAGCAACAACAATAAGTTTCTGTAATGATAATCTCTGAGCAAGGGAATAAAACAGAAAGGAGTAATTGTTGATAAAATAAGCCAGTTGATTACATGTTTTAATTCTGCAAAGAAACTAAGTTTGGTATCAATCTAGGTGAAGTTAAATTTGATATAAATCTAGTTGGAACAGTTGAAATACAAAACAATCTTTCTTTTCTTGTGATAGTAAAATGATAAGAGAACACTGGCCAATACTTATTGTAAGCCACAAGTAAAGACTTTTTGCGGACAGTGATGGAAAAGAGCAAATTTGACTTGTAAATATCTAAGTATGGCATCACGTTTAATAAAAATTTATTACTCATGCACAAAGTATATGATTCCTTTTCTGAGACTGGAGTAGTTATAAGTGTAAAAAAAATAGTGGGGAAAAGGCTGCTCAGAAAAGCACCTTGAGTAATCAGAAATGTATCTGTTCAAGACTCAATTTTTAAACTCTTGTACTCTAAAAGTACTCCGTAAGTACTTTTAAAGATGGAGAATATCAATTCCTTACCATCTCCAAATTAAATACACCTATCCTCCCCACCAATTTCTCTCACCTAGTCTTGACCTCTCAAACCTCCTATTTCTAATAAGCATTTCCTTTGGGTTTCTCTGCCATTGTTTCAATGACAGAACTCAAAGGCAACTGTTTCCTCTGTTTAATATTTAATTTGTATTGAAAGTCTCCTAGTCAACCAGTCTAACTTCAGATTCTTGCTTTCCTTTGATCTTCAAATTCTGCTAATACTACAAATCTTCCTCTTTTCCTTCTATCATTATTGTTGCTTAGTTCAACCAATTATCTCACACCAGAATTATTACAATAGCCTTCTTGTTGTTTGCCAGTTCACCAGGTTATTTATTTTACCCTGATAAAAACATTTGAGCTTACTCCACCACTGTCTTCAAGGTAAATCTCCAACTCAGGCTGTTTTGAAGCTTTCAATAATCTAAGTCAACTCTACTGACTTGTTTTCCACTACTCCTTCATATTTACCTAACTAGTCATAAAGTCACTTATGACTAAATGGCTTTGCCCAGGTTTTAGTAATAGTAATGGAGCAATAAGTGCTCAGACGCTATACAAACCTAGATCCCAGCTCTATTAACCCAGGTAGCATTTTTCATTTTTAAATTGGATACATTCTCCTATTACAGCATTGTTGTGAGGAAGAGGAAACACACAAAACATTCAACACAGTGTCTATCTGTTCCATCCTTCAAAAACTTTTAGGCCAGGCGCGGTGGCTCAAGCCTGTAATCCCAGCACTTTGGGAGGCCCAGACGGGCGGATCACGAGGTCAGGAGATCGAGACCATCCTGGCTAACACGGTGAAATCCCGTCTCTACTAAAAAATACAAAAAACTAGCCGGGCGAGGTGGCGGGCGTCTGTAGCCCCAGCTACTGGGGAGGTTGAGGCAGGAGAATGGCTGAGGCAGGCGAATGGCCTAAACTTGGGAGGCAGAGCTTGCAGTGAGCTGAGATCCGGCCACTGCACTCCAGCCTGGGCGACACAGAGAGACTCCGTCTCAAAAAAAAAAAAAAACAAAAAACTTTTAAGATCCATTTAGTCAACAAAACTTTATGGAAAATAACTATGACAAGTACTACATTTAAACACTATAGAGACATAGTGAATGCGACATAGCTTCTGCACTCATGGTTTTCAGAGGGTAGAACAAATGTTAAAAGTTATACAAATCTGATTAGGATAAATGCTAAGAAGATTCCCTCTATTTTGGTTCACATCACTCCATATTCCAATTTACTTCAGAACCTAAAGCTGAAAATACTCAATTCATTATAACTCCCTAACCACATACTGTTTTTCCATCACTTAAATGTCTCCTGAGTATATGACATTTTTTTAACCTCCTTAAGGAGTATCTCTTTGCAAACATGATAGTGCTTATACACAGTAGGCACTCATACTAGTTATCCTAAAGGCTTTTCTCCAAAATCCAATTATCAGCATGCCTAACCTGGAGTTAAGGCCATATTCACTCTGTCCTTACTATCCTTCTAGTTACAAGACATGTATGAATATGCAAAAGTTTCCCTAAAATAAGATTTCTATCCAGCAGCATCATTACAATTTGATTTTGTAAAATCTCAAAGGAGTAGTTCCCTGAGGAAGGCTGACTGGCAGCTCAGGCAAGTCCCTGCAGGGCAGAATTTATCTTGGTGAATTCAACGTTTAGAAGCTGGTCTTCTCAGCCTTAAAAACTAGTGTTATTCACCCAGGGTAGATCAGTTTATCACAAGTAGATTCACACTCTTCAAGTGTACAAAGCCTGATGTATTAAGAAAAATGCCAAGTTATTAGCTTACAGTGAGGAAAAAAAACTGGCAAAGAAACCAGGTACTTAGGTTTTCCTCTCAGCATGTTTTCTCTCTAGCCCCTTATCTAGGACGTTAAATCACAATCAGACAATGAGAAACATAACTATCAATGGAAAACTATTTAACAGAAAACTATGTAACTGGTAATGGTAATAAGTATACCCATTGCAGCAAGAGAATACCCACTGACGTCTTGGTCAACGGGATGCATATATTAAGTCGGTCCCCTATGGTTATAACAACGCTGAAAAATTCTCACTGCCTAGTGACATCATAGCGGTCTGTGCTTGTGGTGACGCTGCTGTAAAGCAACCTACGGCACTGCCAGTGTATGAAAGTCTAGCACATACAATTAAGTACAGTCCATGATACTTGATAATGATACTAAATGACTTTGTTACTGGTTTATGTATTTACTGTTTTATCGTTATTTTACATTGTACTTCTACTTATTAAAAAAAAAAGTTATCGCCGAAACCATGCATTTCTCAGAACATAACCTCTTCATTAAGGGCCCATGACTGTATGCGCATCCTCTGGCTTTGCTTCTGCTTTCCACCCAGGCATAGCTTGGAGGAAAAATAACCAGAAGGAACAAAGCTGGGGAGCTACTTACAAGACTTGGCCTTTAATAGAGCGTAGAATTTGGGGGAGACGTTAAAAAAGACTTGTAAGCCGGGCACGGTGGCTCACACCTGTAATCCCAGCACTCCGGCAGGCCGAGGCGGGAGAATCGCTTGAGGCCGGGAGTTCGAGACCAGCCTGGGCAACATGGTGAAACCCCGTCTCTACTAAAAATAGAAAAATCAGCCGGGCGTGGTGGAGGGCGCCTGTAATCCCAGCTACTTGTTTGGCGGAGGCAGGAGAATCGCCTGAACCCGGGAGGCGGAGGGTGCAGTGAGCCGAGATGGCACCACTGTACTCCAGCCTGGGCGAAAGACACAGTTTCCAAAGTAAAAAAAAAAAAAAAAAGAAAAGAAAAAAGAAAGACTCAAATAAACGGAAAGACATACGAGAATCAGAAGATTTCCTATCATAAAGATGTCCCCAAACTGATGCATTCTGAGGGGTGGCCAAGAGACAAGAGATGGAAGGAGGCTCTGGGCCCGCAGGAAGGAGCGAAGATGAAAGAAAATCTCTCACCTCAGCATCGCTCCGCACCAACCTGAAAGCGCTGGTGAAGGAATACTCTCGGCTGGCATTTCATTACAAAAACCCAGTCATCCACAGCACGAGATCTCCCTTGGTGGATTCAAATTGATGAGGAAAGAAAAGAGCTCCTGCTTCTCCTCCCAACCCCCAAAAGAGATCCCGTAAGCACCGCTGCCAAGAAAATAAAACTGTCCTCAGGGAATACGACAGGACCGCGCAGCCGACAAGTCTTGGCGGCCTCACCCGGACAAGAGCAATCTTCCCGGTCTCCTCAAGCGAAAGAGGCTGCTCCCTCCCGCACCTTCAAGCACCGCCCGGCAGCCGGCCTCACACCTCCGAGTTCGCGGTGGCGCCTCCCGAGAGAGCGCTTTATGCCGAAGCCCTGTTTCTCAGTCCGCTTTCCACTTCCAAGTTTTGCCTCTTGGGCCCCTTTTCTCCCTTGCTTTACCTCAGGAAAGAGAAAGACAGAGGCTAATCGAATGAAATTCCTCACCGAATTCACAGCGTCTTGAAGCTGTGTGAGCCGATCCGCCATGTTCCTCCTGCAGCAAACAGACGCCTAAAACAGCTGCTCTTCCGCGACTGGGCAGCTCTGGTACGCGTCATGGCCAATCCCAGCGCTGCCTTCTTGGAAGGGGTGGGGTCGGAGAGAACTCCCCGCCCCGTCAGGAGTGGGTGGTACTGCCGAGGCGGCCTTAGAGCGGGCTACACCTCAGGAGAGGATGGATCTTTTGAGTAACTGGGGAGTGGTCTGGGGTCCATCGCTTTGAGGGGCTGAAATACTCTCTTTGAGGTTGTTAGGTGTTAAAGGCTTCAGAGATTGTTGGATTCAGCGGGGATTTTTTTTTTTTTAGTGATTTCTCCTATCCTCTCATGTGTTTACTTATTGACTACATTGAAGAGTAGATATATTTATTTATTTATTTATTTTTATTTATTTATTTTTGAGACGGAGTCTGGCTCTGTCGCCTAGGCTGGAGTGCAGTGGCGTGATCTTGGCTCACTGCCAGCTCCGCCTCCCGGGTTCACGCCATTGTCCTGCCTCAGCCTCCCGAGTAGCTGGGATTATAGGCGCCCGCCACCACGCCCGGCTAAATTTTTTTTTTTTTTGTAGTAGAGACGGGTTTTCACCATGTTAGCCAGGATGGTCTCCGTCTCCTGACCTCGTGATCCGCCCTCCTTGGCCTCCCAAAGTGCTGTGATTACAGGCATGAGCCACCGCGCCCGGCCAAGAAAAATCAGCTGCACAATTTAGATTTAGAGTTGGGACTTATTGAGAGCTTAAGTGTGAAGAGTGATAATAGAAACTTGGTATTTAAGGAAATTTAGCCTGAGGATAGTCTGGTAATAAATGAGTTTGGAGTCGGCAAATAACAGGTTTGGAGACATCAAACAAACTCTCATATCCTCTTTCTCAGGCTGATTATCCGTGATTACCTTCCTGCGGCTTTGCTGGATTTATCCCAACCCTTGCTGGGAAGCACCACTTCTGCTTCACACCCATGCCCCACCCTCATCCCCAAACAGTCTACAGACTTACTGGGGCCTCGTTAAGAACGTGAATGAGGCATGTTCCCTATAATGGGACTAATGAGAAATCACTCTATAATTTGTTCTAACTGTAACTTGGGGGGAATCTACAACCTTCTCCTCCCACCTTCACTTGAGCGTGTACCTTACTGAATGCCTGCCACATGCCAGGAAGTATATCCAGTGCTCAGTGTGCAAAGATGAATAAGCCAAGGACTCACCAAGAGGAAGGTTTTGCAGTTGTCCAAGATTAAGGTGAGCTGGGCCTAGAATAGGGTGTTGACCCTGATAAGAGAGGAAAAAAAGACTAAAATATATTTTTGAGAAAAAAAATTAATACGGATTGGTGACTGATTGAATACAGTTTAGTCCACTCCGTAAGAATACTAAGTTTTGCAGCGTGATTGAAGGGGGAACTTGGGCACTTGAAGTAGAGAAGTCACTTCAAGACAACTCATATTGTGACACAGTTTTTGTCCTGCCACTATCTTCCTAGTAGGTCTTCCGTGCCTCCACAGAGACCTCAGGTTGATGTCCAACTATCTCTGTCAAGATTTACTATAATCTGGCTCCAGCAAACAGACCCAGCCTCACCTCTTGATAATTTTCTGAGTGAAATAATCCTCTGTTTCAGCCAAGGGCCCTGACCCCTTGGTTTTCCTGGTTCTTCAGCCTCTTTTGGCCACGGATCTTTTTAAGAATCAGATAAAAGCTGTGGACCCTTTCCCCAGACCAGACTCTCAACTTAGCCTACATTTGAAAAGGGGTTTATGAAGCTCTTGAAGCCGTAGACTTCAGGAATAACCCACCTGCCAAATATAGTCTGTGCATCTAGCTCAGGATTTCTCAATGGCCGCACTCTTGACTTTTTAGGCTAGATTATTCTTTGTTGTGGGATGCTGACCTGTGCATTGTAGGGTGTTTAGAAGCATCCCTGTTCTCTACCCCTGAGATGCCAGCAGCATTCCCTCAATCCATTTATGACAACATAAAGTATCTCCAGATAGTCCCAAATGTCCCTGGGAGGCAAAATTGCCCCCAATTGAGAACCACTAGTCTAGCTGTTTCCTCATTCTTTACCTTTCCCACAGCAATTTCTTTCCTACTATTTAATCCTTACCCTACCTTTTTAAGTTTTACACTTCTCATATAAATTTTATGAATTGCAAGAGTCCATAGGGACCTCTCCTTTCTTCCTTTCATGATTTGGACACTTTCTCATATGCTTTTTCATTTGCTTCTCTGGCATCGCCAACTGGATTATATGGTTTTAGGAGCAGGAACCCAGTATTACAGATCTCATAGTTTAAACACACAATTTTGGTGAATACTTTCTTTGAAACTTTATATTATTAAAGGTTTCAAAGATATAGAAGAGTAGAGAATATAGTGAACCCTCACATAACCTTCACCAGCTTCAGCAGTGAGCCACTCAATAGTCAATCTTATAAGTGCTTTGGTTTTTATGACTGTAGCAACTATTTTTTCAGAAAAACACCTTTAACAATTTTTAAATACCTTTAATACAGCTGCAATTTATTAAACATCTAAAATGTTCCTTGTGCCGGGATGAATAACTATAAATAAGCATTTTTCTACACCACACTCTTTGAAATTCCCTAAACATGTTCTGCTGTTTTACAAAAATGCACACCATATAAAAACACCTATAATTCTTTCTTCCATGTATGAAATGCCCACACTTCCATCCACATCTCCACTTTGCTCCCTTGGTGATTGTCCACACAGTCCTAAAACCTTATTTTATTATTTATTTACTTATTTGAGACAGAATCTCACTCTGTCACCCAGGCTGGAATGCAGTGGTGGGATCTCGGCTCACTGCAACCTCTGCCCCCAGGGTTCTAGTGATTCTTCTACCTCAGCCTCCAGAGTAGCTGGGATTACAGGCGCCCACCACCACACCTGGGTAAGTTTTTTGTATTTGTAGTAGAGACGGGGTTTCGCTATGTTGGCCAAGCTGGTCTTGAACTCCTACCTGAGGTGACCGACCCGCCTTGGCCTCCCGAAGTGCTAGGATTACAGGCGTGAGCCACTGTGCCTGGCCTATTATTATTTTTTTACTCACCACTATACTAGTGAACAAAATCTTATTTTAAACATATCTTTATAAAAGCCTTTCCTGAATTCTGAAAGTAAGTTAAATGCTCCCAATCTTTAACACAATTGTTCCTTACACTTCTGTTATTGCACTTAGCACACTAAGGTATAATTATTTGTACCTCACGATAATTCACCCACCAGTCCACGGGCTACTTGCAGGCAGAAAACATATCCTGTTTCCATATTTCCAGTACCTAGCACCTAACATTTAGCCTGGCACATATTTATCAACGAAATGAATGAGTTCCCTAGCATAATAATTTCCATATAATAGCTACTAAATAAGCATTTATTGAATTTAACTTAATGAACAGTCAAATAATGTAAATCACTACCCACAAAAGAGCACACGAATTAAAAAATGCAGGATGAAGGTGAGATTAGAGTGGGAAAGAATGAACAGGCAAATTTCACAGAGGTTCAATCCTGCCTTTTCCCTGGATCCCCGCTCCCAGCTCCATTTAAGGTATCTTAGGTTTTATTTAAAAATCTAGGGTAAGTTTTTTCCCTTCCTCCTTCTCCCCCTCCTGCCCTTCCTTCCTTTTCTAAATTTTAACAGACTTTTGTTTTATTAGATACAGAGTCTTGCTCTGTCACCCAGGCTGGAGTACAGTGGCATGATCATGACTTGCTGCAAACTCAAACTCCTAGGCTCAAACAATTCTCCTGCCTCGGCCGCTTGAGTATCTAGGACTACAGATGTGCCCACCACGCCCAGCTAATTTTTTTTTCTGTGTGTTTTGTTTTTTTTTTTTTTTTGTAAGAATGGGGATCTCACTATGTCGTCCAGGCTGGTCTTGAACTCCTGGACTCCATAGATCCTCCTGTCTCGGCCTGCTAAAGTACTGGGATTACAGGCATGAGCCACTGAGTCTGGCCTAAACAGACTTTAAGGCTCTAGTAATGTGTATCTTGGATTTGGGAATCTTTTCAGTTTCTGCATTTCCTTTCAATACATAGGAAAAATGAACTCATCTGCAAAGTTGCTAAGCTTGTTTGCTTCTCAGCTCTCCAATGGAACTCTGACATGAGCATGGAACCCCAGCCAATCATCCTCCCAAGCTGTCACAATACCGTACTTAGAAGCCAAGGTAATGAGGCCCTGTTCTGATTGCTGACACACCTGTGATCAGCTGTCATGCATGCACAGGCAACTGCAGGCCTGGGGAACTGCAATGCAAAGGTATGGAGGAGAGAGAATAGGCTCAGTTCAGGAAATTGAAATTAATTCAACGTGACCCGCATGTAGAGGTCTGATTTTAGTTGCAGCAAGAACCTGGGGAAATGAACAGGAGTTGCATCACAAAAAGCATTTATGTGTCATACTCAGGAAGATGTACTTATATCTTGAATGCTTTTACAAGAAAACCTTTAAAATTATATGTATCTTTTACAAAATCATAATTTCTTATCCAAAAATGATACACTTTAATGTAGAATTTTTACACAGAAATGTGCAAAGAAAATCATTCTTAACCACCTAAAGATAACTATTTTAAACATTTTGGCATGTATTTTTCAACCTTTTTTTCTATGCACATAACCAGGAATGCATACTACAAAGAAAACAAGGCAGGCACAGTGGTTATGAGCCTGCTGTCCCAGTTAGTCTGGAGGCTGAGGTGGCAGGATTGCTTGAGTCTGGTGACAGAGCAGGAGCACCATCATCTTGGACAAACACCGCCACTTTAAGTTCCAGCTCCCTTTCTAGCCTCATGCATTTCAAGGAAATCACTTCTCTTCTAACTATAAGCAGCCAGAAAGAGGAGACAGTAAAACACAGATAAGACAGCTCAGGTACAAAGGGAGGTGAGGGGAAAGTCTCTTGGGTAACTGCCAAACTTCACCCTCATACAATGGACCCCAGTAAAACAGTGGGCCTTAATAAGTACATTCCATTCCCTTCAGATGCACTAAGATAGGGAAGGTAAAAGCAGACTCAGGGATATGCCTGCAGCTGCAAAAAGATGTATGGGAACAGACACACAACTCTCCCTCCCAGATAAGCACAACAGACACAGAAGCAGTCTAAGCCTCTGATAAACACTCCCACCCTAAATCCTTAAAAAATCTTAGTCCGTAAGAGAGTGTGCCTCTAACCTAACTGGCCAGAAGCCCCTCTCAGGTTTGTTTTCTCTACAATAAACCCATCCTTGACTTCTAAGTCACCTTTCCTGTTTTTTTCTCTTTCTTTAATTCTTACATCTGGGAGTTTGAGGCCAGCCTGGGTAACATAGTGAGATCTTGTCTTTTAAAAAAAATTACAGGCCAGGTGTGGTGGCTTGTAATCCCAGCACTTTGGGAGGCCAAGGCAGGCAGATCACAAGGTCAGGAGTTCGAGACCAGCCTGGCCAACATGGTGAAACCCCATCTCTACTAAAAAAATGAGCTGGGCATGGTGGTGTGTGCCTCTAATCCCAGCTACTTGGGAGGCAGAGGCAAGAGAATTGCTTGAACCCAGGAGATAGACGTTGCAGTGAGCCAAGATTGCTTCACTGCACTCCAGCCTGGGCGACAGAACAAGACTCCATTTCAAAAAAAAAAAAAAAAAATACAAACAAACAACAAAAGTGTATCCATTCCTCTGAGTCAATAAAAGATGTATGTTAGAAAAAAAAAGAAAAACCACATACTATATATACTTATTGCATCATCAATTGCCTTTCCATAAAGACTTCAATCAGAATATAAATGAAGGGCTGCACAGGATCCTATTATAAAGCTGTATCATAGGTTATTTAATTCCTAATTGTTGGGCATTTAGGTTGTTTTAGATACTCTAAATAATACCTTCATGAATAGTTTTGTACACTAAATTTTTTTTAAGAGATGGAGTCTCACTATGTTGCCCAGGCCGGAGGGCAGTGGCTAGTCACAGGTGCAATCATAGAGCACTGCCCCCTTGAACTCCTGGGCTGAAGCAATCCTCCTGCCTCAGCCTCCTGAGTATCTGGGACTACAGGCATGTACCACTTCCCCCAGCTTATACTAATTTTTATATGTGTATTTAATTACATACTTAAATCTAAAAGTGGATTATACCAAATCTACAAAAATAAGATTTTTAAACATTTTTGATGCAGATTACTTTATTAAAGTGTATATTCCCACTATCCCTACCTACTAAGAATGCCTCCTTCTCAGCTCTTTTATCCATACTGGATGTTCTTATACTTTAAAAATATTTACATATTAATTTCTTAATTTGATTTGCTTGTTTACTAGTGAGATTGAACTTTTTTCATGTATTTACTGGTAATTTGTATTTCTTTTTTTGGGGGGGTGAAATTCCCTATTCGTGTCCTTAGCTAATTTTTATTTTTTGGTCATCAACTTGCCTTTTCATATTGCTTATGTGTTTAATAAAATTTAAATATTTATGTAAAAAGTATTTATGTAGCCAAGTCTACCAATATTTTCCTTTATGGTTGTTTCCTTTGCTGTTTTGCTTCTTAGAAAGCTCCTCCCATTTTGAGATCAATTTATAAAAAAAAAAAAAAAAGAGAGAACCCTCTTCTGCTAGTTCTTTTATGGTTTAATACTTTGCGATTTTGTTTTCACAATTAGTGTGAGATAGTGTTCTGATTCTTTCTGCCCATAGTGCAGCTAATCAGTAATAACACAATTTATTGAATAATCCATCCACTGATTTAGATGCTACCCTTATCATAATTGTTCCTTTCATGTTCCTTGGATTTCATCTACTGAGGGTTATAGGAATAGGGGCACGTGGGAGAGTGAATAAGCATTACAGAAATAGATAGTAGTACCAAAGGTGTGAAAATTTGGACCGGGCAGTGTGAGAGCAGAAAAGGAACTGTGCCTGTGGCAAAGATTATTTGCTTGGCCAAACTTTAGTACGGCTTCTGAATCTTCTGCTAGGTCCATCTGTGCACTTCTTTGTAAAAATCCAGTTTTAGCGAAGAACCCCCCTTTCCTCCATATCTAATGTTTCCTCACCCTCCACCATCCCCCAGGTGATGTTCTGTCTTCAGGATGAGTCCTGTTAGGTCAGTTTCACTAAATGCCCCTTACCTCTGATGTTTCCTCTTAGTAATTTTCCATCCGCTGAGCTCCATGCTGCTGGTTGGCTACCAATTCCCTCTTCCCCGTGCTGTATTCAGAGTTGAGCCCAGTCCCTCTTCCGCACTGCAAGACCCAGTTGCAGTGGTCCCTATGCCAACTGAGACAGTCCTCAATAGTCTTCGTTCGTTGCTTCAAGTATCATTGAATAATTTTGTCTTTAACACCTCTTCACATTATGGTCACAGCTATAGATGGTTAGTAGTAGGTTAACTGAACATGTAATTTCCAAGCTGTAAGTTGCTCATCAAAATATGTAAGTGAAAAAAACCAAAACCAGGGAAGGAAAGCAAGACAATCCTCCCCAAATAACTTTAAATCTATGCGTCTAATTCCACATCATCGATGAGCCATCTGTCACATGGACTACTGTCCCTTAAACAGCACTCAGGTATGAGACTTGAGAGGAAGTTCAGACCAAGGACGTGTCTTCGAGGATATTTCGCTTAGAGAAAACGAAACTGTTTTTAAATGTAGTGCTCATGACTAGTGCGCTACTACACAAACAGCATTCTCCTGGCGTTGTTACACTAACATAAGCCTCAGCAGCGAAGACAGTTGCTACCGGGGGAAATAACCTTCGACTGTGTTTTTCGCAACCGATTCCTCTTTTTTTTTGCTGTTGTAAAGGACCGTTAAAGACGGAAACAGAAGGTTGGTGACGTTAGTCCGCAACAGAAACTTATTTTGTACTTTCACAGTGGCTTGCCTACTTGGTGAGATAAAAGTGGGAAGACTGGACCTCAAGCCAGGATGTCCTGGGGGCTCCCGGGAGCGTCGCGGGCTGTGTGTTCCCCGCGCGCCGGCAGGAGGCGCGCGCTGCCTGGAAACGCCCCAGCGCCGCCCGCGCCCGGAGACCCGCCGCAGTGACGCAGCGAGAGCCCGGGAGGAGGCGCGGGAACGCGCGCCTGGGGTCAGGTGCCGGAAGAGGAAACCTCTCGCTGGCGCTAGGAGTGCGGCGGGGCGCGCGCCGGCGGCTGCGGAGCTGGCAGGTGCTAGGCGTCTGCACCTGGCAGGCGATGACGCCCGGTGCGGACGCCCCGGGATAGCGCGGGCGAGGCTGCGGGGCCCCGGCGCGCACGCCCGCATCCCTCCCTGGCTCTGGCGTGGGCCCAGCCCGGCCCTGGCAGCAATGGGGCTCCTGCAGCTGCTGGTCGTAGCGGTGCTGGCATCCGAACGCCGGGTGGCGGGTGCAGCCGAGGTCTTCGGGAACTCCAGCGAGGGTAAGGTCGGGGCACCTGGCTTCTGCATCCCAAAGTTGCTTTTGCATTTCTTGCAAGGTCAAAATCAGCCCGGGGTCTGTCAGCCTAGCAGGGCGATGGTGCTGGGGGCGTTGGTACTTGCCGGGTGGTGAGTCCAGAACGGGCACGAATGGTGTTTCCTGCAATGGAAACACGCATGGCTAAGGAGGCCTTATTATTAACCTCCTCATTTAGCGGAGAAAATGGGAAGAGACAAATAATTCTCTTTCTTTTAACGCAGTATTATCTCCCTTAGGGAGCAGCCATGTTTGTGGCTTTAATTTAACTTACTAAAGCGCCTCTTTACTCCCCAGTGGACTGAGCTTCTGGACAGCAAGACTTGGGGTGGAACTAGGGGCTTAATGACTGATGGCTCTCAAGCTGCATGGAACTTTTACACCCCGCAAATCTAGAGGCTTTTCAAATTGGTTATGTTCTACAGAGTTTGAGAGGAAAAATGAATCCAGAATGGGGCTTTATTTATTTTTAAAGAGCCTTTACCATCTAATTTATTAATACCATCTGGAGACAGGAAAACATTACATACTCACAATGAGAAATAAAGGACTTTCTGAATAACAGATACATAGACATATAGATAGAGAATGTACACCCTCAATTCTACAGGTTCAGCCACAGATGAAAAATAAACACAGAAACACAAAAGCTTGCCAGTCCAGGTATCAGAGTTGTTCTCCTTACTTGAGGGCAAGAAATTTCTCATCGATTTGACCTCAAAAAAGACAAGTGGACAAAAACTGTGTTCTCTGTTGTCTCATATCCAACAGGAAATAGGTCTCTATGAGATATTAATTCGTTTACAGATCACAAAATTCCCAATCATTGCAGCTACCAACAGGAAATAACTTGTCATCCATAAGTGAACTGTAAAAAGTAACAATTTAATAGAGAGTAAAACTAAAATGAGAAAAACAAGAATCAACGAAGTTCTCTTGCCACTTCAAATTCACCTGTGGGAGCCAAGAAGAAACATGCCTGGGCTTGGCTCCCTATGAGTACACCATTTTTGATTATTTCAGGTGCCTTTTTTTTTTTAGCCGGAGTCTCGTTCTGTCACCCAGGCTGGAGTGCAGTGGCATGACCTTGGCTGACTGCAACCTCCGCCTCCTGGCTTCAAGCGATTCTCCTGCCTCAGCCTCCCTGGGTAGCTGCGATTACAGGTGCCCGCCACCACACCCAGCTAGTTTTTCTATTTTTAGTACAGACGGGGTTTCACCATGTGTGCAGGCTGGTCTCGAACTACTGACCTCGTAATCTGCCCGCCTTGGTCTCCCAGAGTGCTGGGATTACAGGCGTGAGACACCGCGCCCGGCCGATTTCAGGTGACTCTTGCTCATCTCAGTGAGAACTCAGAATGGAGTGTTAGATTGTAGGTCTTGTGCTTGGTGAATGAGTTTGGGCAACAGCTCATGGTTTGTTAATATAAAATGTCAAAGGCACTAGTTGTGCCAGGCAGATCATCATGTGCTTTTCCATGAAATTAAGCGCATTCTGTTTTGTTTTGAGGTTTATAGACTAGTCGCAGTTCTGAAACATAATATTTTCTGAATAATGTGATTGTGTGCCTATGCACTTATATTTGAAAAGCCCTCGTGCAAACTGAATTCTAGGATCTTTGTATAGGACTGAGGCCAAAGTTGAAAAGGGCAATTTTTTTTTCCAGAAAAACCTTGTTTATAATAGAGCACTAACATTCCCTGTGTATAGTGTGTGCCAGGTGCTTTCCATGTGCAGTGTTATTTAATCCCCACCACCCTACAATATAATGATCTTCCTCACTTATCAGAGGAACAAATGAACAGCTGCTAGGGTTACAGATGGGACTTGGACCCAGGTGAGTCTCCCTGCAAATTTCATAGTCCTTCCACTTCAGTAAAGCTGCCTTCCAATAAGAATATCTTACATGGCATGGTGCTTTGTACTTAATCCTTCTGTGAATCCTCATTCTTCAAAATAGCTTTATGATGGAGGTAGAAGAGATGCTATCTCCATTTTAACAGGTGAAGAATTTGAGATATTAGAGTTTTTATTTGATCGAGGCCAGCCCCTGAGTCAGAAGAGCAGGCATCCAGACCTTTTTCTTTCTAGTTGGTGTTTTAGTATTTCATACCTAGAAATTTTTATACAAAAGTTAAAAAATATGAATAAGTTGAGAAATTAATATTTTTTCAGACACTATTTTTTACCTCTTTGCTATGATTAATAGCACTGATATTCCTCAATGTTATTCTTTTTGCCTTGCATTGGTATTGTCATTCTGTGCAAAAGAGGGACAATGTGGGGACTTAACTGCTGAGTGATAATAAAAGCTGATATTCTCCACATCTGTCAGATAAAAATCAGTATGGAAAGGTAGAAGGATGTAGTTCAGGATTTGCATAATCTTCCTAGAAAATGGCTGGATTGATGTTTGATGATGATGATTCTGATACCCATACAAACGGAAGAAATTGAGCATCTGCTGTAATTTAGGAGGATTTACCCATCTTTGGCAGGATGAGCTAACTTGCATGACTTCGGTAGTGGCCTGAATGCTAAATAAATCTTGGAACGTGGCAGATGGAGTTCCTAGAATGTCTGAGGAGGGTGCTTTCTGTGACCAGTGGGCACATGAGATGGATCACACTTTTAAGCAGTTTTTCCTTCTCTTGGAGTCCCAGTTCACTGCTGCCTTTAACATCTTTCATTTGTTTAGATTCATATCCAGTAACTCCCCTGGAATTTCATAGTAACTGGACTTGAGCACAGCATCATTTGGGCCTTGCAGTCTTCGTGCTGTTGATGGTGCTTTACCAAGGTAGCAGGCCATTTGTGGTTAGTTGCAAGTGCTGTCTTTCTCTAAAAAGTGTATAATGCTAATATGTTTATTTTTGTGTTTCCTTTCAACCTTTAGGGCTATTGAACATTTGTAAGAAGTTAACAATGAGAAATTGGGTGGGGCAGTTGACAGCTGACCAACTCAAGTAGCTGAACTGTTTTTGTTTTTAATCTGAAGAGAAGACTAGGCTATGATAGATTTCTCTTAGAATTTGGTTGTTGTGTTGAAACACAACCAGTGGAAGTAAATTTTAGTAAAATAGTAAAAAGGAGGAGTTGGAAATTTTTATGGTTGCCAGATTAGGATCTGATTCGGAAAGAAAAAGGAAAAGGTTAGGATTGGGCAGCACTTTTTAAAGTGGAATTATTGGAAAGAAAAAGTGATTCTGAGTAAGAATGGAAGATGGGTGTGAAAATTGTTTCAAGTCCCTTCTATAGGTCAGATGGCAAAAAAAAAAGCCATTTCTTTTTAGAGGAAAGCTAGTGGAAGTGCCCCAACTTGATGTTAGCCATTTGCTTTGTAATATCTTTTGATGTGCTGTCTTTTTTCCTCCTACTCTCCAAGTCATAAGATCTAATTATGCCTCATAAAATGCTTCTAATAAATCCTTTTCCATATGCCTTAGAGGTGAAATTAAATTCCTGTTAGCTTCTTCAGGATATCTTTTGGGTATGTGTCTTCTTTTGCTAAATCTGTTTTTATGAGCAGAAATTGTATAAGTTTCTAACAGACTGAGCTGTTTAAGTTGCCTTGACTTTCAGTATCTTTTGTTGTTACTCTGTGGAAGTCTATTTCTCAACGTAATGCTTATGATGTGCCTGGAATTTCTGTGACTGCCCTGTACATGTTAGTCCCTTTCTTCCCGCTAATTTATTTGTAGGGCTGCTTTGAGTGCCTGATTCTCTTTCTTTCTTTCCTTTTCTTTCTTTCTTTTTTTTTTATTATTATACTTTAAGTTCTAGGGTACATGTGCACAACGTGCAAGTTTGTTACATATGTATACTTGTGCCATGTTGGTGTGCTGCCCCATCAACTCGTCAGCACCCATCAACTCGTCATTTACATCAGATATCACTCCGAATGCCATTCCTCCCCCTTACCCCCTCCCCATAATAGGCCCTGGTGTGTGATGTTCCCCTTCCTGAGTCCAAGTGATCTCATTGTTCAGTTCCCACCTATGAGTGAAAACATGCAGTGTTTGGTTTTCTGTTCTTGCGATAGTTTGCTGAGAATGATGGTTTCCAGCTGCATCCATGTCCCTACAAAGGACATGAACTCATCCTTTTTTATGGCTGCATAGTATTCCATGGTGTATATGTGCCACATTTTCTTAATCCAGTCTGTCACTGATGGACATTTGGGTTGATTCCAAGTCTTTGCTATTGTGAATAGTGCCGCAATAAACATACGTGTGCATGTGTCTTTATAGCAGCATGATTTATAATCCTTTGGGTATATACCCAGTAATGGGATGGCTGGGTCATATGGTACTTCTAGTTCTAGATCCTTGAGGAATCGCCATACTGTTTTCCATAATGGCTGAACTAGTTTACAATCCCACCAACAGTGTAAAAGTGTTCCTATTTCTCCACAGCCTCTCCAGCACCTGTTGTTTCCTGACTTTTTAATGATCGCCATTCTAACTGGTGTGAAGTGGTATCTCATTGTGGTTTTGATTTGCATTTCTCTGATGGCCAGTGATGACGAGCATTTTTTCATGTGTCTGTTGGCTATATGCATGTCTTCTTTTGAGAAGTGTCTGTTCATATCCTTTGCCCACTTTTTGATGGGGTTGTTTTTTTCTTGTAAATTTGTTTGAGTTCTTTGTAGGTTCTAGATATTAGCCCTTTGTCAGATGAGTAGATTGCAAAAATGTTCTCCCATTCTGTAGGTTGCCTGTTCACTCTGATGGTAGTTTATTTTGCTGTGCAGAAGCTCTTTAGTTTAATGAGATCCCATTTGTCAAGTTTGGCTTTTGTTGCCATTGCTTTTGGTGTTTTAGACATGAAGTGCTTGCCCATGCCTGTGTTCTGAATGGTATTACCTAGGTTTTCTTCTAGGATTTTTATGGTATTAGGTCTAACATTTAAGTCTCTAATCCATCTTGAATTAATTTTCGTATAAGGAGTAAGGAAAGGATCCAGTTTCAACTTTCTACTTACGGCTAGCCAATTTTCCCAGCACCATTTATTAAATAGGGAATCCTTTCCCCATTTCTTGTTTTTCTGAGGTTTGTCAAAGATCAGATGGCTGTAGATGTGTGGTATTATTTCTGAGGACTCTGTTCTGTTCCATTGGTCTATATCTCTGTTTTGGTACCAGTACCATGCTGTTTTGGTTACTGTAGCCTTGTAGTACAGTTTGAAGTCAGGTAGCGTGATGCCTCCAGCTTTGTTCTTTTGGCTTAGGATTGTCTTGGCAATGCGGGGTCTTTTTTGGTTCCATACGAACTTTAAAGCAGTTTTTTCCAATTCTATGAAGAAACTCATTGGTAGCTTGATGGAGATGGCATTGAATCTATAAATTACCTTAGGCAGTATGGCCATTTTCACAATATTGATTCTTCCTATCCATGAGCATAGTATGTTCTTCCATTTGTTTGTGTCCTCTTTTATTTCACTGAGCAGTGGTTTGTATTTCTCCTAGAAGAGGTCCTTTACATCCCTTGTAAGTTGGATTTCTAGGTATTTTATTCTCTTTGAAGCAATTGTGAATGGCAGTTCATTCACGATTTGGCTCTCTGTTTGTCTGTTACTGGTGTATAAGAATGCTTGTGATTTTTGCACACTGATTTTGTATCCTGAGACTTTGCTGAAGTTGCTTATCAGCTTAAGGAGATTTTGGGCTGAGATGATGGGGTTTTCTAAATATACAATCATGTCATCTGCAAACAGGGACAATTTGACTTCTTCTTTTCCTAACTAAATACTCTTTATTTCTTTCTCTTGCCTGATTGCCCTAGCCATAACTTCCAATACTATGTTGAATAGGAGTGGTGAGAGAGGGCATCCCTGTCTTGTGCCAGTTTTCAAAGGGAATGCTTCCAGTTTTTGCCCATTCAGTATGATATTGGCTGTGGGTTTGTCATAAATAGCTCTTATTATTTTGAGATACGTTCCATCAATACGTAGTTTATTGAGAGTTTTTAGCATGAAGGGCTGTTGAATTTTGTCAAAGGCCTTTTCTGCATCTATTGAGATAATCATGTGATTTTTGTCTTTCGTTCTGTTTATATGCTGGATTACGTTTATTGATTTGCATGTGTTGAACCAGCCTTGCATCCCAGGGATGAAGCCCACTTGATCATGGTGGATAAGTTTTTTGATGTGCTGCTGGATTTGGTTTGCCAGTATTTTGTTGAGGACTTTTGCATTGTTGTTCATCAGGGATATTGGTCTAAAATGCTCTTTTTTTGTTGTGTCTCTGCCAGGCTTTGGTACCAGGATGATGTTGGCCTCATAAAATGAATTAGGGAGGATTCCCTCTTTTTCTATTGATTGGAATAGTTTCGGAAGGAATAGTACCAGCTCCTCCTTGTACCTCTGGTAGAATTCAGCTGTGAATCCATCTTGTCCTGGACTTTTTTTCGTTGATAGGCTATTAATTATTGCCTCAATTTCAGAGCCTGCTATTGGTCTATTCAGGGATTCAACTTCTTCCTGGTTTAGTCTTGGGAGAGTGTAAGTCCCCAGGAAATTATCCATTTTTTCTAGATTTTCTAGTTTATTTGCGTAGAGGTGTTTATAGTATTCTCTGATGGTAGTTTGTATTTCTAGGGTTGGTGGTGATATCCCCTTTATCATTTTTTATTGCATCTATTTGATTCTTTTCTCTTTTCTTCCCTATTAGTCTTGTTAGCAGTCTATCAATTTTGTTGATCTTTTCAAAAAGCCAACTCCTGGATTCATTGATTTTTTGGAGGGTTTGTTGTGTCTCTGTCTCCTTCAGTTCTGCTCTGATCTTAGTTATTTCTTGCCTTCTGCTAGCTTTTGAATGTGTTTGCTCTTGCTTTTCTAGTTCTTTTAATTGTGATGTTAAAGTGTCAATTTTAGATCTTTCCAGCTTTCTCTTGTGGGCATTTAGTGCTATAAATTTCCCTCTACACATTGCTCTAAATGTGTCCCAGAGATTCTGGTATGTTGTATCTTTGTTCTCATTGGTTTCAAAGAACATCTTTATTTCTGCCTTCATTTCGTTATGTACCCAGTAGTCATTCAGGAGCAGGTTGTTCAGTTTCCATGTAGTTGAGCGGTTTTGATTGAGTTTCTTAGTCCTGAGTTCTAGTTTGATTGCACTGTGGTCTGAGAGACAGATTGTTATAATTTCTGTTCTTGTACATTTGCTGAGGAGTGCTTTACTTCCAATTATATGGTCAATTTTGGAATAAGTGTGATGTGGTGCTGAGAAGAATGTATATTCTGTTGATTTGGGGTGGAGAGTTCTGTAGATGTCTATTAGGTCTGCTTGCTGCAGAGTTGAGTTCAATTCCTGGATATCCTTGTTAACTTTCTGTCTCATTGATCTGTCTAATGTTGACAGTGGGATGTTGAAGTCTCCCATTATTATTGTATGGGAGTCTAAGTCTCTTTGTAAGTCTCTAAGGACTTGCTTTATGAATCTGGGTGCTCCTGTATTGGGTGCATATATATTTAGGATAGTTAGCTCTTCCTGTTGAATTGATCCCTTTACCATTATGTAATGGCCATCTTTGTCTCTTTTGATCTTTGATGGTTTAAAGTCTGTTTTATCAGAAACTAGTATTGCAACCCCTGCTTTTTTTTGTTCTCCATTTGCTTGGCAGATCTTCCTCCATCCCTTTATTTTGAGCCTATGTGTGTCTCTGCATGTGAGATGGGTCTCCTGAATACAGCAAACTGATGGGTCTTGACTCTTTATCCAATTTGCCAGTCTGTGTCTTTTAATTGGACCATTTAGTCCATTTACATGTAAGGTTAATATTGTTGTGTGTGAACTTGATCCTGTCATTATGATATTAGCTGGTTATTTTGCTCGTTAGTTGATGCGGTTTCTTCCTAGCATTGATGGTCTTTACATTTTGGCATGTTTTTGCAATGGCTGGTACTGGTGGTTCCTTTCCATGTTTAGTGCTTCCTTCAGGGTCTCTTGTAGAGCAGGCCTGGGTGGTGACAAAATCTCTAAGCATTTGCTTGTCTGTAAAGGATTTTATTTCTCCTTCACTTATGAAACTTAGTTTGGCTGGATCCTTTTCTTTCAATAAGGAGATGAACCTGTGAAGCACAGGAAAGCTAATGGAAGTTAATAAATGATACTTTATTGTATAGCCTTGGGCAGTTTAATTTAAAAAATTGTTTCCCATTTGTTTGAAACTTTCAGCAGCTAACTGATGGCAGCACAGTTACCTCAATTTTACTTTGAGGGAACTGAAGCCCAAAGGAAATACATTACTTGCCTGAGGTCACGTAGTTCAGCCATCATTTAAAAAACATTTACTATATGCCAGTTAGGTGACTATACTGTGTTAGACGTTGGAACATCAAAAATGACAAAATCCTGCACAGCCAGGAATCAAACCACAACTGGTTTGGTTAAAGCGATCTTCTGATAAAATTGTGCAATGGATGTCGGATTGCCAAGGTTACACTGCAAAAGTATTTTCACACAGAAGTTAGGTTAAAGATAGCTAAGACTGGGAAAAAAATACATATATATCCTTTGCTTGTTTATCAAACACTATGTTAGGAATTCTCAAACCTGGCTAAGCATTAGAATTACATGGAGAACTTTTTATAAAAAGTATATTGGTGAAGAGACAGCTAGAAATAGAAATTTAAAAGAAAAAACAGGGCCAGGTACTGTGGTTCAGTCTGTAATCCCAGCACTTTGGAAGATTGAGTGGGGGAGGATCTCTTGAGGCCGAGCGTTCGAGACCAGTGTGATCAACATGGCAAGACCTCGTCTCTACATAACGTTAACAAATAAAATTAAAGAAAAGAAAAAGTACATTTAAAATAGGCTCAAGAAACATTACGTATTCTGGGATGATTATCATGGGATATGTAAAGACCTCTACAGAGAAAATGACATAATACATCTCAACATTCTTTAGTTAAATTGAGAAACTAAAGAGATGAATATCGCAGATTCATAGATTACAAAATTCTAAAGATAAAGATATTTTAAAGATATCATTTCTCTCTAAATTAATGTATATAGTCAGGGCCATCCCAATCAAAATCCCAGCATGTTTTTTTTTTTTTTTTTTTTTTTTTGGTGGATATTGACAGGCTAAAGCTTATATGGAAATGAAAAGGACCAGAAATAGTCAAGATAAATTTGAGGAGGAAGAACAAATTTGGAGCAGGAGTTAAGAGAGTTGTAATATTTGTGTTAGGATTGGTGTCTGTAGCTAGACAAATAAGCCAGTAGAATACAATTGAGACTCCAGAAGCAAACACATACGTTCACTTGACTTATGTGAGAAGTGGAACTGCAAAGCAGTAGGGAGATGGTGGTATTTTTAAATTATTTTATTTGTATAAACTTATGGAGCACAAGTGTAGTTATAGGATATATTGTGTAGTAGTGAAGTCAGGGCTTTTAGTGTATCCATCGCTGGAATTATGTACATTGTACTCATTAAGTAATTTCTCATCTTTGGCCCCCTCCCACCTTCCTCAGTCTTCAGTGTCTATCAGTCCACAGTGTAGGCCCCTGTGTACACATTACATAGCTCCCATTTATCAGTGAGAGAACATGCAGTACCTACAGGGTGGTATTTTTAGTGAAGGTTGCTGTCAAGTAGATAAACATATGAAACAATGAACTGTGACCTCTATCTTACACCATGTATAAAAATCAGTATCAGACTGATTTTTAGCTCTAAATGTGAAAGATAAACTTCTAGAAGTTAACATGGGACTGTATCTTCATGATCTTGGTATATGTTGGCAAAGATTTCTTTAAAATGACACAAAAAGGACTAATCATAAAGGAAGAACCTGAGAAATTGACTGCTAAAATGAAAACTCTTAATCTAAAGGTAACAAGAGAGTGAAAAGACAAGCAGCAAGAGTAGGAGAATATATTTGCAACATATCTGTCAAAATACTCATATCTATGATGTGTTAAAAACTCCTAAAATTGAAGAAGGGCAGACAGTTCCATTTTTAATATATGTAAAAGACTTGAACAGACTGTTTTCACAAAGAGGATATCCAAATAGCCAATAAGCAAAGCAAAGGGTTCCTAACACCCATGAGTAATTAGGGAAGTGCAAATTAAAATCACAGTCAGACACCACTATGTACCCAGCAGATAAATGAATGATACCAAGTGTTGGTGAGACTGTTGGGCAGTTGGAATACTTTCCTACAGTAAGTTGATGAGGTATACATTGGCAAAACATTGTTGGAAGACTGGCAGTATCTACTGAAGCTGAAGATGAGAATACCCTATTACCTGATAATTCTACTCATAGATTCCACCCAACAGAAGTGTGTATATGCATGTACCAAAAGACATGCACAGAAAATGTTTAGAGTTATTTATAACTCTAAACCAGAAATACAGATGTTTATTAACAGTAGAACAGATAAATACATTGTGGCATGCTCATTTCATGAAGTATACAAGAACGGTAATGAGTTATGGCTACTTATAGCAGCTGGAATGAATTGCACAAACATAGTGCTGATTTTAAAGAAGCCAAACACACAAAAATTGTGCGTAAATTCTATTCAATTGAATTCCCCCAACTAAATTCCTAGTGTTTGAACTTAGGACCCTGTTTCCCTCTGGGGGAGGAAAGAAGATGTGATTGGGAGGGGCCACAAGGGGACCCCTAAGGTGCTAGAATGCTGTTTAGGTGCTGTTTAATTCATGGGTGTGTAAACTTTGTGTATTTCTCTGCATAGTATTTAATGAATATTTGTTTTTTAATTGATACCTGGACCTTAGCCCCAGTGATTTTGATTTAACTTATCTAGAGAGGGTCCCAGGCAGCAGTGTTTTGGTTTTTTTTTTTTTTCTTTTTTAATCCACTGCAGATGATTGTAATAATGTATAGCCAGAGTGTATAATCACTGTATTATAATTTCTTATGAAAAGGACACCTTATGGTCACTATAGAAAATTTTAAAAATAAGGAAATGTGTAATGAAAAGAAAAAAAAAATCACTGAAAATACACTCCCAGAGATATTTCCTCTTAACACCTCTACCTATTTCGTCAAGTGACCAGGTTTTAAATAATGTATACAATGTCCCTCCCTTTTATCATCTGGCTTCTGCCTGGTTCCCACTATAGGCATTTGAGGAAAGGAAGATGATGAGGCATCATTTTCCTGTAGCTTTTGGGAAATCCAGGAAGTAACAGATGAAAGTTATAATTATTCCTGAAGAAGAATTCAGAAGCAAAGACTGCATATTAATTTTTAGTCCTAATCGTTATGTATTCTCACATGGTCTGTTTGTTTTTATTTCTGGATTTCTTAGACTAAAACAAGACTTTTTAGGTACAGTTTAACCATTTAAGATCAAAGGTCATCTGTTACACTGTCAAAGCAAAAACTCTTTCAAATAGATTTATTGCCTGACACATATGCTTTCTGGAATAGTCTTCCACAAAATCAGAACTATTTTATTTCTTACTCATTTATTATTCATGCTGTAATGGTAACAGCCTAGATGTTCATTAATAGGAGATTGGGTAAATGATTATGGTACATACCCAGAATGGAATACTCTGTAGCTTTTAAAATGGTAAAGCTAGAATTATCTGTGTTGTTATGGAAAGATACATTAGACCTGTTAAATGGGCAATATCAAACATACATATATCTTTTTCCATCTGTGTGGAAATATGCATGCTGATATCTGCCTAAGCCCTAAAAGATATATCCCAACTGTTAGCAGTGATGATTTCTGTACAGTGTGCTTGCTGGAGGAGTTGACTTTCTGTTTATTTTGCACCTTTTATAAGGATTATATATTTTCTAGAAAAATATTACCATTTTAAGGGAAAGCAAAACAGTGACAGAATGTTAACAGAGAGTGTATGTTCCTATTTTATAAACATTTAAAATGTAGAGTTGGCCTGGCGCGGTGGCTCATGCTTGGAATCCCAGCACTTTGGGAGGCTGAGGTGGGTGGATCACGAGGTCAAGAGATTGAGACCAGCATGGCCAACATGGTGAAACCCAGTGTCTACTAAAAATACAAAAAATTAGCCAGACGTGGTGGTGGGCACCTGTAGTCCCAGCTACTTGGGAGGCTGAGGCGGGAGAATCGCTTGAACCCGGGAGGCGGAGGTTGCAGTGAGCTGAGATCGTGCCACTGCACTCCAGCCTGGGCGACAGACCCAGACTCTGTGTCAAAAAAAAAAAAGAAAGAAAGAAAAAGAAGGACATGTGTGGGAAAAAAAAAAAAAGTCAGCCAGGAAGGGTAGCTCATGCTTGTAATACTACCACTTTGGGAGGCTGAGATGGGCGGATCACTTGAGGTCAGGAGTTCGAGACTAGCCTGGCCAACATAGTAAAACCCCGTCTCTACTAAAAATACAAAAATTAGCCAGGCGTGGTGGCACATGCCTGTAATCCTAGGTACTCAGGAGGCTGAGGCAGGAGAATTGCTTGAACCTGAGAGGTGGAGATTTCAGTGAGCTACGATTGCCCCACTGCACTCCACCTAAGTGACAGAGTGAGACTGTCTCAAAAAAAAAATAAAAATAAAAAATAAAAAAAAGGGCCTGGCGCGGTGGCTCAAGCCTGTAATCCCAGCACTTTGGGAGGCCGAGACGGGCGGATCACGAGGTGAGGAGATCGAGACCATCCTGGCTAACACGGTGAAACCCCGTCTCTATTAAGAAATACAAAAAACTAGCCGGGCGAGGTGGCGGGCGCCTGTAGTCCCAGCTACTCGGGAGGCTGAGGCCGGAGAATGGCGTGAACCCGGGAGGCGGAGCTTGCAGTGAGCTGAGATCCGGCCACTGCACTCCAGCCTGGGCGACAGAGCGAGACTCCGTCTCAAAAAAAAAATAAAAAAAATAAAAAAATAAAAAAATAAAAATAAATAAAAAAAAGAGTCAGTTAAAATATGCTCCCAGAGATACCTGCTTTTAATATTCCCCTACTTATTTTGTCAAGTGATCAGTTGTTTAACAGTGTATTTTAGTTTCCATGGTTCTGTCTTTCTGTACTGTCTTTCCAAAGTTTTGTTTCTCCAAGTGTTTTTGAGTTGTGATTCATCCTCATCCTGGGTGATAGGTTAAGGGAAAGTTAAGAAAAGTTTACCATGAGGCCTTCTCTAGTTGATGGCTTCAGTCTCTTCCAGGGCTTTTAAAGGCTCTGTATGCTGTTCTGATGGAAGGCGCATGTCATGGGAGATAGACATAAGGATTATTAAAACATTTTCTAAAATATATCAAAGGGCAAATTTAAGTGATAATTACAGAAGTCTTGGATAACCTTTATGAATTTGTTTGTATCAGTTTTGATAATGGTGCCCAACAACTAGAGTGCCTACTCCACAAGTACCTTATAAATATTTGCCAAATAGGGAAAATGAGAACAAAAGGGAAAAACAGAAGATGTAGACTAGAAAAGGCAGGGTAGTGAGTGAGTTGAGTGCTGTGAACTGTGAAAGGATAGAAATCTTATTAATTTCTAGGAAAACAGACTGACACTGCCAAAACAGGTGGGAATTTTTAAGACTTGGAGGATGCATGATGGATGGAACCAAACTTGAAGGGCAATACGTGAAACATTTTTGGTGTAATTTACTGAAATCCATGTAGTTTTATGTATAATTTGCTTTTCTAATAAAATAATCATGATGATGGGAAGGCCTGGAAAATATAAACATGTTTTTCTTGTTTCTTTTTAAAAAGAAAAAACACACGCACACAATTTTTTTCAGACTTCCCTACCCAGATTCTATTGACCACTCCTTAATATTTTAACCTCTGTTCCAGCTAAGATGTAAAATCTTTCTGGTTCCATAAATAGGAAATATACTATCTTCATTTGTCATTGTTAAAACTACTAAAATTTTCTCTAGAGTTTTAGAAATGAAGTTGTAACCATAAGTAACCTTGTGTTCTATCATGATTTTTTTTTTTTTTAAAAAAACATTAAGTTATGAATGTAATATAGCATCACAGAACTTAGGGAAAATATATAGAGGTTAACATTATTCTAGTCTTAGCACTATTTGTGTCTTCTTTATGGCTCTTGTTCCACAGGCTACTCATTCTTGATTTTTTTTTTTTTTTTTTTTTTTTTGGTTCTGTTTGGTTTTAAATCATCCAGTGGAGCTATTGTACTAAAAAAACAAAGTGTTGAAAATTGACCTTCTTGGGACATGGTATATAAGAATGTGTTATTAAGTTATTTAGTATCTGAAATGTTTTCTTTTGCCACCCACTGACTCTAATTTCCTTCTAAAATAAAACATGACAGTTCCACTGTGGGACTCGGGTGAATTATAATCTTTTTTTCATCAACTCCTTTTCGTCTATATTTAATCTAAATCTTCTGTTTATTTGTTTAGAATTGAACCCCGCAAGACTGCTTATGGGAAGCTTGGGATCTCTTCTGCTTTTCATGCAGACAGATACTGACTGTAGGTTGGGGGGTCAGGTAGGAATCCAGGACTACACAGGAGTAAAAGCAACCTAATTAAAGGAATATTTGAGAGTTAGATCGAAAAAAGACAGAGCTGGTGTGCAGCTGGCAGAAACACACCACAGAGAAGTGGGGACAGAGTCAGTGAGATGCAGGCCATGGAGGAAGTAGACAGATGGGACAGGCCTGGAAGAGGTGTTGAAAAACTGTCCTTGTTTAACCTATCTTTTGTATGGACTCTGAGCTTGATCCTTAAGCAAACAAAAGCTCTCTTTTCCAGGATGCCTGTGGTTCACAATAGTATGTGCAGTGCCTGGTGTGGGCCCTCAACAGACATTTTTGTCAGTACTGATGGCACCTTCCTTTGCAGTCTCCGTTAGACAGATGAGGAAATTGAGGCTTAAGGGGATTTAAGGAACTTGCCTAAAATCACACAGCTGGGAAACGCTGGTGTTAAATTGCAGCCACCTGTGTCTCTTCAGGCTATGCTGACTTCAGAATTCACTAGACAGTTATAGTACTTTAACACCAGCACATTCATGATTGTTAGTAGCCCCACAGGATTGTCATCTTCAAATTCAAGGACTCTGTTCCGAAGATGATTGTTACAGCTGCTGCCAGAGGGGAAGTTTCTCTGGGCTCCAGGAGCCTGTCTTCAGCATATCTTTTGAAACACCTCTTGCATTTTAGTTCTGAGCTCTATCGTTCACTGGCTGGATGACCCTGGGTGGGCTGCATCACTTTTTAAGCCACATTGTCTTTAGCAGGGAAATAGCAGCAATAACCGTATTTACCTCAAAGAGTTTTTCTGAGGATTAAATTCCACATTCATTTATGAATATGATTTCTGCAAACTGATATGAGAGTACAAGTGTTGTAATGAAAAGTTTATCTCGTTGTAGGTCTTATTGAATTTTCTGTGGGGAAATTTAGATACTTCGAGCTCAATAGGCCCTTTCCAGAGGAAGCTGTTTTGCATGATATTTCAAGCAATGTGACTTTTCTTATTTTCCAAATACACTCGCAGTATCAGAATACAACCGTTTCCTTTTCTCCGGTAAGTACAAATAATTATTTTAGTAAAAATCATTTCTATATTTTGGGGTCTGGTATTTAGTATGAGCATTAGAATTTGGTATCTCTCTCTCTCTTCTATGTTTATGACCTTATGTCTTAAATTTTAAAAAATCAAAATAGGATGTTTTCAAGTTAGTGATTGAGAGTATCTCGGGCCTTTCTTGAGTGTGGCGGTCTCTGACCTAAAAAGGGTTAATGGAGACCTGAGTTGGGGGGAAGGGCCCCCTGTGCCAAATGTCACCACTGTGCAGGCAAGTTTTTTTCGTGATTTCCCACCTTTTCATTTTCTTACTTTAGTGGGGCCTTAATAATTTTTACCTGAGAATATACGTTTTAATGAATTTTCATTGTTGTTTAGCTATAGTATTGAACTTTAGCAAGAACCCTATAATATCAACTTTATTCTTTGGACTCTGTCATGCAAACAACAAAAAAATTATAGTGCTCAGTTCATCCAGCCCTGTGCTGTGCCTCCAGCAGTGTTAAGGACTTTATTGTAGATATCATCACTAAACCCCTTAACCTCAACCTCAGCTTTAGAAAGTTTTTAAAATTCCCTGGGTTAGCTAGCTTAAGCTATGAAGAATCTGCCATTTATGTAATCTTTTACACATCTATATTTAGTCTCTATGATGCCCTAGACCAATACATGCATTTCACCTTGTATGAAGTTATACTTCATTTTATTTGCTCTAAGCCTATCTTATAATATTCTGGAATTTGGTAAACAAATCTGTCTTAATCCAATTCATATGTAATTTTAAAAAATTTTTATTTTTATTTTTTTAGAGATAGGATCTCGCTTCATCACCCAGGCTGGAATGTGGTTGTGTGATCATGGCTCAAATTCCTGGCCTTAAGTGATCCTGGAACTACCGGCACGTGTCACCACACTTGGCTAATTTTTAACATTTTTTTTTGTAGAGATGGGGTTTTGCTATGTTGCCCAGGCTGGTCTTGAACTCCTGGCCTCAAGTGATCCTCCTGCCTGGGCATCCCAAAGTGCTGGGATTACAGGCATGAACCACTGCACCCCAGCCTATATATAATAGTATGGGCATTGGTCACACTACCTTTCTTACTATTGTATTTTTTTATTCCTGCCTTCTTGCCCCTACCATAGAGATTTGGAAATTCTGTGCATGTGGTTGTGCATGTGTGTGCATGTGTATTGTGGGGGTGTGGGGGGGTAGTTAATAGACTGGAAATGGAAGAGTTCAGCTGAGGAAAAAAGGAAAGGAATAAATAGTATTAATTACGAGAGATACCGATGTCACGCATACGTTGAATTTGCCCAAGTTCTTTGCAGCTAGAGCAGAAGGTAAAGCATGTTAAATTTCATAACTTCCTTAGAAAGGAAGGAGCATGCCAGTTCCTCAGGGGAGGCAAGTTTTTTATGGCACTGAATTCAAAAGACAGCTTCCTATTCAGGCTCTTACATAGGAGACTTAGTAAAATGGCACATAGATGAGTTCTTTCTTCTTCTTTTTGAACTAGATCTATTAAAACAACTTTTAATTGACAAACAGTGTGATTTTCTTCCTAATGACATTACAGCAAGACAACATTTGAAGGAAAAGAGAGAGGATGGGGGAAATAAGGATTTATATTTGTTGAATGCCTACTATGTGCTAGGCTAGTGGTTCTTAAGCTTCTGGAGCCATAGACTGCTCAAGTCTGTGGACTCAAATATAAATATATAATTTCTTGGGGCCCTTCAGAAACCCTCAGGCCCCCAGTTAGGAACCCCTGTGTTTGGTTTCCATATGGTTAATTCTCATTAAAGCTCAACAAAGTAGTAGTGATACCTGTTTCTACATCTGAGTAAGCAAAGCTTGGATGAAGAGATGCCAGCATCACCAGTGATAAAATAGACCTGGATGGCAGCATCTTGGGCCTTGATTCCTATGCAGATAGGGTCTTAGTTGTCCTTAATTATCATTTCATTTCTTGGACTGCCTTTAGTTCCCACTGTTGTATTACCTAGAATATGATGGCCAGAACTGCACATGGCTCAGGAAGTGAGTGGTCTGTGTGAAGAGAAGTGCTTCTGTTTCCTGTGCCCTTCCTGATAAAGTGTGGTACCTTTGGTTTTTTTGGGTCGTGAGGGCAGTTGGCTCTTTGAAACTGTTGACTTGATCATTTATCAATTAATATTTGAGCCATTCTTTCTTATGCTTATCAAATTGAAACTGCTCTGCTGCCTTTTCCTTCCCATTTCCTTAACTTTGATAGAACCTCTTGAATCTATTACCTCTTAGCTTAGCATTTTATTATTCAAAAAGCTTTCCAAGCAGATGGGGGTGGGGGATGGTAGAAAGGAAGTGTGTGAGGAAGGATTAGGAAAGGGCACAAGGAAACTTGGGGTGATGCATACATTTACCGTTTTGATTGTGGTAATTGTTTCACAGGTGTCTGTGTATATCAAGACTTAAAAGTATACTTTATGGGCCAGATGCGGTGGCTCTTGCCTGTAATCCCAGCACTTTGGGAGGCCAAGGCGGGCAGATCACGAGGTCAGGAGATCAAGACCATCCTGGCTAACACGGTGAAACCCTGTCTCTGGTAAAAATACAAAAAATTAGCTGGGCCTGGTGGCAGGTGCGTGTAGTCCCAGCTACTCAGGAGACTGAGGCAGGAGAATGGCATGAACCTGGGAGGCGGAGCTGGCAGCGAGCCAAGATTGTGCCGCTGCACTCCAGCCTGAGTGACAGAGCTAGACTCCGTCTCAAAAAAAAAAAGTATACTTTATGTACAGTTTACAGTATGTCAGTTATAACACAGTTTAAAAGGTACTTCAAAAACCGAACTCCTTGGGGCCAGGTCTCATATTTTTGTCTTAGTGGTCTTAGACACGAAGACAAAACATTATTTGACCTAGTAAATCTTAATTCAAGTTAATTGAAACACTTGGGAATTTCACTGTGCATCTGCTATTCCTGATCAAAGATTATTTTTACAGACAGAATATTTGTGTCTTCACAAAATTCACAGTTGAAATCTTCATCCCCAGTGTGTTGTATTAGGAAGTGGAGTCTTTGGGAAATGATGTGGTTCAACAAGAACAGGTACAAGAAGTTATTGTATCCTGAGTCTTCAGCCTGTAAGAGGGCCCTCATCAGAACCCAGCTGTGTTGGCATCCCTATCTTGAACCACCAGAGTCTAGAATTGTGAAAATAAATTTCTGTTGTTTATAACCACCTAACCTGTGGTACTTTGTTATAGCAGCCTTAACTAAGACACTCATATATTTTTCAAGAATGCTTTTTCCATGTATATGTGTGGGCATGTGAACATAGAGATGAAAAGAATTCCCTGGATATTTGAGGAAGGTTTTTTTTTCTATTTTGAGAAGATTTGGAATAGGACATGCGCACTGGATCAGCTCGGTAATTTATATGTTTTGCTCAACTTCCTATTCATGACGATGTTTCTTCTTGACTGCAGACTCTCCTTTCCAATGCCTCGGAAACAGGCACTGCCAGTGGACTGGTTTTCATCCTTAGACCGGAGCAGAGTACATGCACTTGGTACTTGGGGACTTCAGGCGTAGAGCCTGTACAGAATATGGCTATCCTACTCTCCTACTCAGAAAGAGGTAACCCTTCTGTCTTCTCCTCCCTCTTTCTCTTTCGAATATGGAATGTGTTCATGAAACTTTAGGGAAAATGATCCTATTAAGATTGTTTGTTGCAAGTATAATGTATATAATCAGAAATATTTTACAGTAAGAGAATTAGCATGATGACTGAAAGCTCAGGTAGTAACTAGGAGAACACATTTATTCATTCAGAAAACATGTAGGGAGCCCTTGGAGAAGCAGTAATAGTTAAGGCAAGACATAGTCCTAACAGTGTAGTTATTCTGAGCAGAAGCAGTAAGCTCTACGTCATGAAGAAGAATGATTTGGAGAATGGCGCGTTGTGGGTGTGGCTGCCGCTGGAGTGTGGAGGGCCTTGCGTACAATTTGAGGTTTGTACTTTATTTCGAGGTAGGTTCTAAGGTGGCATAGAGTTTTTAAGCAGAGGAATGGTGTGGTCCATTTCATCTCTTAGAAAACCAATGCTAGAAGCAGTGTGGGGATGGATAGGAGAGGGCACAGCAGAGTCAGGACTCAGCACAAAATGAGAAATGAGGATCTGAACAGAGGCCATGAGAGGCAGGATGGAGAAGAGGAGCTGGATTTGAGATATCCAGAAGGTGGAATTGATAAACACAGTGACTGGTGGTCACGGATTATAAGAGGGAAGCATAGGTTTCCTATTTGGGCAGCAGGGAAATAGTGATACAAAATAGGTGTGGGAACAGGGTTATGGTGGTGCCAAATGTTTTGGGAGGTGGGATGGAGTAGATGATGACTCCAGTTTGGGACACAATCTGAGATGCTTGTAGGACATTTGGATGGAAATGCACAGTAGATAATTTAAATGACGGCCTGGAGTGGAGGGATGAGATTAGATTCCCAACTAAATAGCTGTTATTAAAAGCTGTGGCAGTGAATGAGATTATCCAGGCATGTACTTGGATATTTAGGGCAAAAATCATAGCAAATACTTTCATAGTGCCTACTGTGTGTCAGCTACTCTTTCTAGCAGATAGTAACTGCTGAGGAGTAAGCACAAGACTGTGTAGTAGTCAAGTAGGTAGGAAGAGAGCCTGGAGGTTCTGCCTTTAAAAGGGAGCAGGCCAGGCATGGTGGCTCACACCTGTAATCCTGTAATCGCAGCACTTTGGGAGGCTGAAGCTGGTGGATTACCTGAGGTCAGGAGTTTGAGACTAGCCTGGCCAACATGGTGAAACACTATCTCTACTAAAAATACAAAAATTAGCCAGGTGTGGTGGCGGGTGCCTATAATCCCAGGTACTCAGGAGGCTGCGGCAGGAGAGTTGCTTGAACCCGGCGGGTGGAGGTTGCAGTGAGCTGAGATTGCGCCACTTCACTCCATCCTGGGTGACAGAGCGAGACTCCATCTCAAAAAAAACAAACAAACAAAAAAAAAACCGGAAGTGGTAAGTTATACTCTACAGAGAGGTCAAGAGAACTAACTGAAGGTGTCCATATGCTAGAGCAAGTAGGAGTCAGCGGTGGCCCTTTACAAGAGTCACTTTAGTGGCACAACAGGGATGGAGGAGTGAAGGTGAGGTGAATACATTTAGACTACTCTTAAAGCTTGGGGGTAAAGGGAAGGAGAGGGAGCACTAATTAGGAAAGGAGGTAGAATCCAGAAGATTACTGGAGTAGAAGATAGGAAATGTTAGCTGTAACAAAAGGCTAATTACCTGATAAGAAACCATAGACTTAATTAAGGCTCTCATCAAGGGCAGTATACACAGAAAAATTATGAACAGAGGAGCTTCAGCTGGCATACGCACCATTTGTGGTGTGGTAAAGATCCGTAAGTGCAGAAAAAGGAGAGTATGAAAGAAGAGCATAGAATTTGAAGGAAGATTCCAACATGATACTGAAACTTATATACACACTGTGTATCTGCATTCCAAACCTGGCCAGAAGTAGTCAACCAATAGCCAATCTTTTTAACTCTAGAGTAGAGGTTGGCAAACTACAGACCATGAGCCAGATCCAGCCTGCTGCCTGTTTTTATACTTTTAAAGTTTTACTGAAACACAGCTATGCCTCTTCCTGTACGTATTGCCTGTGGCTGCTTTCTTGCCACAAGGACAGGAGTGGGTAGTTACTGCAGAGACCATCAGACTGACAAAGCTTAAAATACTATCAGGCCTTTTATGGAAAATGTTTGCTGTGCCCTGCTCTAGGGCCCTGAACCTCAGTTAACTCTACCCTCTTTAACCTCAGTTCATGAAATAGTATAAGACTAGAAGCTCTACATTTATATTTAACTTCTATTTGGAAAGTTCTTCTAAGAATAGAGTTCTGTTTTTCTGAGTATGATTTGGATATGTAAGAATTGTTTTTTTGGTAACTTCCCTATTTCTTATCCAGATCCTATCCCTGGAGGCTGTAATTTGGAGTTTGATTTAGATATTGATCCCAACATTTACTTGGAGTATAATTTCTTTGAAACGACTATCAAGTTTGCCCCGGCAAACCTAGGCTATGCGAGGTATGCCTGTCTCCCATCTCTGAGAAATGCTTTTAGAACATACATGACGACAGTTGTGTAGATTTGACCAGCTCTCTCAAGTCCCTAGTTCTCTGTAGTAAAATTGAGTTCTTTAATTTTTGGGGGTAATTGATGTAATTTAAACTTAATTATTAATCTTTGGGCTGTCATTTACAGTTAATATTTTCCCACTTCATTCTTGTGAACTCTTTTTATTTGAAGAGCCAGATGTGAGTCTATTATGAGCTTGCAAGTACATCCTGGTTTTTATAAAGCACTTTAAATATGGATAGCGCTCAGTAGCCCTGAAACATCCTTATAGTTTTATAAAGATTCATTGTTTTAATTAAAGCTGTGCCTCAGTTTCTCCTTTAATAGTAACGATAGCTAACATTTGAGAACACTTGAATGCTTCTTGTGCATTGTCCATGGTGCTGAGCGTTGTTATGTTCTTTGCCATTAAATCCTAACGATTTTATGAAGAAGGGCAATTGCTGTTATTTTACAGAAAGGTTCCCTAGGGGTTATGGAGGTTAAGCGACTTGCTAACAAATGACAAATCTGGTATATTCTTTTCTTTTCTTTTTTTTTTTTTAAATCAGAGATGAGGTCTTTCTATGTTGCCCTGGCTGGTCTTGAACTTCTTAGCTCAAGCAATCCTCCTGCCTCAGCCTCCCAAAGTGCTGGGATTACAGGCATAAGCCACTGCACCCAGATTTTTTTTTTTTTTTGTCTCCCCAAAGCTGTAGTATTACTCTAGGCCTGTTATCAGAATCCAGTGATGTAATCACCCTTGCCTGTTGGTGTTCGTCTTAGTTTGTGGTGCTGTAACAAAGTAGCACAGACTGGGTGGCTTATAAACTTCTTTCTCACAGTTCTAGAGGGTAGAAGTCCACGATCAGGATGCCAGCACAGTCGAGTTCTGGTGAAGGTTCTCGTCCAGGTTACAGACTGCTGGGTTGTCATTGTGTCCACACATGACAGAAAGAAGGCGAGAGGGCTCTCTGGGATCTCCTTTATGAGGGCAGTAATTCTATTCATTAGGGCTTCGTCTTCATGACCTAGTTACCTCCTAATATCATCACATTGGGAGTGAGGATCTCAGCATATTAATTTTGGGGAGACACAAACATTCAGTCCATAACAGTGCGTTACTTTTCTTCAGAATACCAATTGTTGCCACTGCAAAAAGTGAATTGTTAAATTGTAATTATTGTTGCAAGTGTTTGAAATTAGGGCTCTTGGTTCCTTTTTATAGATGGGACTTGCACCACAAGAGATTGATGTTTCATTTTGTTGGTTGACTTTAGAGGTGTAGATCCCCCGCCATGTGATGCTGGGATGGACCAGGACTCCCGGTGGAGGTTGCAGTATGATGTCTATCAGTATTTTCTGCCTGAGAATGACCTCACTGAGGAGATGTTGCTGAAGCATCTGCAGAGGATGGTCAGCGTGCCCCAGGTGAAGGCCAATGCTCTCAAGGTAAATCTGAGTCCCATGATTTGTGTGGCTGGATTGTGACACCTGTGTCAGAGTTGAGACAGGGAGAAGCTACCAGGGTCTTATTTCTTTACTCTTTTCTCCTTTACTGGGAACATTCACTTTATTCTCTTTTATTTTGTTATCATCTTGGGAGTCTTTGCTGGTGATACCTCAAAATGATGTTGGCCTTTGAGGGGATGCATGTAAATTATGTTAAGTTTTAGTTGCAGCCACATCTATGACTTGGTAATCTGAAATGTGAATGGAAGGAGGTGGTAATTTTCTATGTACTCCCATGACTACTGGGTAAACATTTTTGGCAAGTATGAAGATTACATTGTTTTGAGAAAAAAAAAATGAGAAACTGCTTAAGGATACATACATTGGCATTCATATTTGAACCCAAACTCAAAGTCTCTAACTTGGAGCAAAATTCTTCTCTGAGCTTTGGAATCCATGGACCAGTGGCATTGGCATCACCAGAGAGTTTGTGAGAATTGTAATTCTTAAGCTCCACCCTGGAACTACTGAATCAGAATTTGCATTTTATAAGATCCCTCCAGTGATTCTGGCTGGGTGCAGCGGCTCACGCCTGTAATCCCAGCACTTTGGGAGGCCGAGGTGGGTGGATCACCTGAGGTCAGGAGTTCGAGACCAGCCTGTTTAACATAGCGTAACCCTTTCTCTACTAAAAATACACAAATTAGCCAGGCATGTTGGTAGATGCCTATAATACCAGCTACTCGGGAGGCAGAGGCAGGAGAATCATTTGAATCCAGGAGGTGGAGGTTGCAGTGAGCCCAGATCATGCTGTTGCACTCCAGCCTGGGCGACAAGAGTGAAACTCCATCTCAAAAAAAGAAAGAAAAAAAAATATCTCTCAGGTGATTCTTATGCATATTAGATTTTGAGACTCACTCACTGCAATAGATCATTTTTGTGGAGGGCAGGATTTTATCTTTATGTCTTGAAAAGTGCCTAACTGCAATGTAACATATGAGGTCATCCTTCAGTCTAATGGTTGACGGGTGGAGTTTTTCTAGACAGCGTCATTGTGCTTATTCACCAAATAAGAAGCTCTGTTAGTAAGGTTTATTAGTTGCTTTATTAGATATGACATACTATTATTATTTTTATGAAGAATATAAGAACTTGTTTAATAGGCTCCTTTTAGGTTACTTTTTAACTTTTAGTTAAAAGAATATTTTGTTCCAGAATGTGGGGAAACCCTCAAAGACTAATGAGGGTGTGTCAGAGATTCAGGAGCCTGTTTGAAGGGCTTACACTGCCAAATTTGGGGCAATTCAAGAATCAAGAAAAGAAAAAGATTATGGTTGTCAGCCTTGAATAAATACAAATGAAACCTTCCTCAGTTGCCACCACTGGAGGAAACTCTTACACCAAATTACTCCAAAAATTGATAAAGGAATTTAGCCTGCCTTTTTAAAGGAGAAACTAATTCTTCCCCAGGTGGTGAGAGAAAGCTCTTTGCAGAAGAGTGCCAGCTAATATATGTAGAAGGAATAATAGAGAATTAGATGATCACCATTTTGTGACCCTCCATGAAATAAATCCAGCAAGGATCAGCAGGTGAAGGTTTTTAGGGGACAGGATATTTCTAGGGTGTCTAAGTAGCATCCTTTGATTAATTCTCATTGTAAAAGGAGAACCGCTTCAAAATGGAGTGACCTGATAGTCTCCACCTCTTCCAGGTGGGCAAAGCTAGTTTCACTGAAAATGGGTCAGCCTGTACTATGAGCTCATGTAGTGCAGTCTGACATTATCACCATCGCCTGTGGTATAGTCTAGCACAAAATGTCTAACCTGAATTTAGTCCATTGGATTCCCTATTTACAGGAAGTATGGGGAATAGAAGAATAAGTTAGACACAAGATTGTGTTATACTTTGTGAGAATACTGACTTCATCTCTTCTGCAGTCATTGGGTGGCTGAGAGAGAAAGGTGAGACAGACTGCTCTAGATTACTGAGATTGGCCATAAACAGCATGCATGGAACTTGGTTTGATCTTGGGTAAGAAGGAGAAAAGCTAGAAAAGATGTTAGGGGTCAGGAACAGTGACACACACCTGTAATCCCAGCACTTTGGGAGGCTGAGGCAGGCAGATCGCTTGAGCTCAGGAGTTCAAGACCAGCCTGGGCAACGTGGCAAAACCTCATAGCCACTAAAAAAAACAAGAAGTCCCGAGTGTGGTGGTGCGTGCTTGTAGTCCCAGATGTTGAGGAGACTGAGGTTGGAGGATCACTTGAGCCTGGGAGAAGTTGCAGTTTGCTGAGATCACACCACTGCACTCTAGCCTAGGTGACAGAGTGAGACCCTGTCTCAAAAAAAAAAAAAAAAAAAAAAAAAAAGGAAAAGACATTAGGGAAAATCTGGATCATGTATTAGCTAATAAGAAATTATTCATTTTCTTAGGTGAGCTAAGGTATTGTGTTTATATAGGAGAATATTCTTGTACAGATGGTCCCTGACTTATGATGGCTTGACTTACGATCTTTTGATTTGAGTTTTGATCATTTCCTAGGCTAGCAATATGATACTTTTGCAACACTGAGCAGTGGCTGTGAGCCATAGCTCCCGCTTAACCACATTGGTAAACAGCTAACATTCTACAGTGTACTGTATTCAATAAATTACATGAGCAATTAAACACTTTATTATAAAATAGCCTTTGTGGGCCGGGCGCAGTGGCTCACGCCTGTAATCCCAGCACTTTGGGAGGCCAAGGCAGGAGAACGAGGTCAGGAGTTGGAGACCATCCTGGCTAACATGGTGAAAACCTGTTTCTACTAAAAATACAAAAAATTAGCTGGGCGTGGTGGTGGTGGCGGGTGCCTGTAGTCCCAGCTACTCGGGAGGCTGAGGCAGGAGAATGGCGTGAACCTGGGAGGCAGAGCTTGCAGTGAGCCAAGATCGCGCCACTGCACTCCAGCCTGGGCAACAGAGTGAGACTCTATCTCAAATAATAATAATAATAATTAAAAAATAGCCTTTGTGTTAGATAATTTTGTTCAACTGAGTCTGATGTAAGTGTTCTGAGCACATTCAAGGTAGGCTAGGGTAAAACCGTGATGTTTGGTGGGTGAGGTATATTAAATGCATTTTGACTTTATGATGGATTTATCCTGTTGTAATCCCCTTGCCAGTCTGTACTTAGACTTACATCTGTACTGAGTACCTTGTTACTCAGAGTGTGGTAGGTGGTTGCATAGCATTGGCATCATCTAAGATGATGTCTTGATCTGCTTTTTAACAAGACTGCCCCTCTGCGATTCACAAGCACATTAAATTTGAGAAACACTGTGGTAGGACATGCACAGTGAAGTGTCATGATATCTGTAACTTACTTTCAGCAGGAAAAAAACAGAGATGGGGAGAAAGGAGTGATAGAGAAGCAAATATGGTAAAATACTAACAATTGTTGATAGTAGGCAGTATATAGTCTATTTATTGTGTTATTCATTCAACTTTTCTGTGTGGTTTAAATTTCTCATGATAACTTGGGAGTAATATTAACAGTTTGTTGAACTTGATCAGACCTTTGCCCAGGAAACAAGTTAATGAAGGCTAAGCAGTATTTTTAAACAGTGGTACTCTGATGTAGTAGGGCTTGTAATTATTTACTCCTGAAACCCTAATATTTATTTTTCTCCAATTAGTAGGAACATAGGTATTATTGTTCTATAAAGCATTTGTTTCTTCTATTTTATAGTTTACAGTGGAATTTCTGAAGTTAAGAACTACTACTACATAGCAAAACCTTATGTAATATTTTCTTGTTTCAGAGACTGTTAGACAAAAATAAGTGGGTACTGTCTGTGAGATGTTAACAGACTGTCTACATTAGTCTGTGGCTAATATTGAACACATCCTCTGTGTTAGGCATTGGGCTGTACACTGAGGAAAGAGCAGTGCACAAGAGAAATACAGTTCCCATCGTTGTTTATAGTCTAGCAGAGGAGAAAAAAACCTTTTTACGTTGTCCTAACTAGCATTTATACATTATTTGTATCTCATTTTCCTTAAACTATTAAAAAAAAAATCTTTGGAAGCATTTTGTGTAAGAGCTTGCTTACATTAGCACATACAAACCATGTAAGATGGCCTTTTGACCATATTAAATGGGTTGGTGAATATTTTAAACAAGAATTATAATTTATAAATATACCATTTAATATTACACGTAGGTGGGATTATCACAGAATAGCTTAAAAAAAAATCCCCTAAACACTAATCATATGTTATTTTTGGCTGCAGGTGGTTACCCTAACAGCTAATGATAAGACAAGCGTTTCCTTCTCCTCCCTCCCGGGACAAGGTGTCATATACAATGTCATTGTTTGGGACCCGTTTCTAAATACATCTGCTGCCTACGTTCCTGCTCACACATATGCTTGCAGCTTTGAGGCAGGAGAGGGTAGTTGTGCTTCCCTAGGTGAGTATATGGATTTAAACTTTTACAAATTCTCCTTTGGCCTTGCAGATAATGCTTTTGTCTAGTTCTCATTCATTCATTTAACACATAACCTTTTGAGCCCCTACATTATTCCGCTCTCTGTTCTAGGCACTAGGACATAGCAGTAAACAAAACAGCAAAAATACTTGTTCTCTTGGAGCTTATATTATAGTGAGGGAGATGAGACAGACAAGATAAATTTATAAAATATGTAATACATGAGAAACTGGTGAGTGCTAAGAAGATAAAGTAGGAAAGGGGGAGAGAACATGTGCCAGTAAGAGGAAAATTCGAGATAGATAGAATGGCCAGGGCAGTCCTTGCTGTGCCACGCATGTACCTGGGTGTGGCGTGTACCAGGCAGAGGGAGCAGCCAGGATGAGGGCCTGCACCTGGGAGCCTGCCTGAGGGTGTGAAGAGCTCTAGTGAGGACAGGGGTTGCAGGAGAACGAGGAGGGCAAGGGGAGTAGAGGTGAGGCGAGAGGTGCGGGGGCAGGCAGCTCGCGTGTGGCCTTGTAGATTGTAGTGTGGGCTCTAGCTTCTATTCTGAACGAAAGGGAAAGGCATTGGAAGGTTTTGAGCAAATGGTGCCATGATCTGACATATTTTAACGGGATCACTGGCTGCTTTTTGAGAAAAGATGGAGGCAAGAGCAGACATGCAGATTGGTTAGGAGGCCACTGAAGTAATCCAGGGGAGAGAGAACAGTGGGTTAGGTAGAGTGGGGGCAGTGAAGGTGTTGTGAGGTGCATGTGTGTGTGTGTGTGTGTGTGTATATATTTAGCAGTTTATCTTGAAATAGTTTCTCAGAAAATATGCAAAAATAGTATGAAGAATTTCTGTATAATCTTCATCCAGATTCCTCAAAGCTTAATGTATTAGGCGATTTGCTTTTCATTCTCTCTTCTTCTCTCTTTCTTTCTATATACAATTAACCTTTGAACAGTGTAGGGTTTGTGGGGGTGACTCCTGTGCAGTGGAAAATCTGTGTATAACTCTTTTCTTTTTTTCTGAGACAGGGTTTCATTCCTGTCTGGAGTGCAGTGACGTGATCTCGGCCCACTGCAACCTCTGCCTCCCGGGTTCAAATGATTCTCCTGCCTCAACCTCCCGAGTAGCTGGGATTAACAGGCACACACCACCATGCCTGGTTAGTAGAGTCGGGGTTTCGCCATGTTGGCCAGGCTGGTCTCAAACTCCTGGCCTCAAGTGATCCACCCGCCTTAGCCTCCCAAAGTACTGGGATTACAGGCATAAGCCACCAGACCTGGCCCGTGTATAACTTTTGACTTCCCCAAAACTTAACTACTACTAGCTTAGTGTTGACCAGAGAAGCCTTATTGATCATGTAAATACTTGATTAACACATATTTTGTATATTTGTCATAGACTATAGTCTTACAATAAAATGAGCTAGAGAAAAGTAAATGTTATTAAGGAAATCGTAAGGAAGAGAAAGTATATTTACGATTCATTAAGTGAGAATGGATCATCATAAAGGCCTTCATCTTCATCCTCTTCACATTGAATAGGAAGAGGAGGAGGAAGAGGAGGGGTTGGTGTTGCTGTCTCGGGGTGGCAGAGGTGGAAGGGGAGGCAGGAGAGGCAGGCACACTCAGTGTGACTTTTACTGAAAAAACATCTGTAAGTGGACCCATGTTGTTCAGGGGCCTACTGTGTATGTGTACATATGTATACACACGTATACACACACACTACTCTTTTCTTCTCTGAACCATTTGAGAATAAGCTGCAGACATAAAGACTTTTTTGCCCTTAAATACTTCTGTATTTATATCCTTACATACCCATAGTAAAATTATCAAAATTACAAAGTTAGCATTGATATGGTTGTGATTTAATTCACATGTTACCACATTTGCTAGTTGTTCCAATAGTGTCCTTTTTAAGCAAAAAAAAAATTTTTTGTTTGGGTGCAGTGGTTCACGCCTGTAAGCCCAGCACATTGGGAGGTCAAGGTGGGCACATTGCTTGAGCTCCGGTGTTCAAGACCAGCCTGGGCAACATGGCGAAACTCTGTCTCTACAAAAAATACAAAAATTAGCTGGGTGCGGTGCCACTGCCTGTGGTTCCAGCTACTTGGGAGTCTAAGGTGGGAAGATCACCTGAGCCCAGGAAGGTCGAGGCTGCAGTGAGCCATGATTGTGCTCCTATACTCCAGCCTGGGCAACAGAGCGAAACCCTGTCTCCCCATCAACAAAATTTATTTTTTCCTCTCACCAGAGTTCAGTTTAGGATCCCACATTGCATTTAACTGATGTATCTCTTTAGAGTCCTATAATCTGGAACAAGTCTTTTTTTTTTTTTTTTTTTTTTTAAATTTTAATCTTTTAAGATCCTGACCTTTTTGAGAAGTACAGAATATTTATATTTTTTTAGAGTGTCCTCAATTTGGGTTAGTTGATATTTCCTCATAATTAAATTTTGATTATGCTTTTTTGGCAGGAATACAAAGGAAGTGATGTGTCCTTCGCAGGAGACACTTGTCTCTTTATTTATTTGTCTCTTTACTGGTGGTGACACCCTTCATAACTTGGTTAGTGGTGTCTTGCCAAGTTTCGCTACTGAAGTAACTGTTCCTTTTTTTTTTTTGAGACGGAGTCTGGCTCTGTGGCCCAGGCTGGAGTGCAGTGGCGTGATCTCGGCTCACTGCAAGCTCCGCCTCCTGGATTCATGCCATTCTCCTGCCTCAGCCTCCCGAGTAGCTGGGACTACAGGCGCCTGCCACTACACCCAGCTAATTTTTTTGTATTTTTAGTAGAGACAGGGTTTCACCATGATAGCCAGGATGGTCTCGATCTCCTGACCTCCTGATCCGCCCGTCTCGGCCTCCCAAAGTGCTGGGATTACAGGCGAGAGCCACTGTGCCTGGCCAACTGTTCCTTTTTTAAAGTGTCTTTAGGGAAAATACTTCGAGTGTCAGTAAATATCCCATTCTCAAACTCTCACTTCCTAGTTTTGGCATCCAGTGATCTTTGCCTGAAACATTTATTACTAGGTGGTTGCCAAATGGTGTTTTTCTAATGTATCACTCCTTCTATGTTTATTTGTTGCCATTCTACTCTAAGGAAGAGTTTTCCCTCCCCTCCCATTTATTTATCCATGTATTTATTTTAAGCCTGGACCTGTAGATTCCTATTTTATTCTCTGGATGAAATCCTTTACTGTCATTTATTTTCATGTTCAAATTGTCCCAGATTTGGCTCATGAGTGGCTGGATATGTTTGGAGTACAGTGTACTGATGGATTGGATGAGGGGTTTGAGAGAAAGAGGTGTAAAGGACTTTGTAGGTTTTGGCCTGAGCAACTGGAGAGAGAGAGCAACCATTCACTGAGGTGGGAAGGACTGTTGGAGGAGAAGGTTGGGAGGATACATTGAGAGTTCAGTTTGAGAACCCTATTGAACGTTTATGTGCAGATGTTTAACTGATGGTTGATTATATATATAAAAGCCTGGAATTCAGAGGAAAGTCTTAGCTGGAGAGCATCTTGGAAGTCTTCAGACTGAATATATGGCATTTTAAGCCTCATGCTAGATGGTGTTATCTATAAAGGGGTGGCAGAGGTGGAAGGGGAGGCAAGAGAGGCAGGCACACTCAGTGTGACTTAGAGAAAAGGGAGGGGTCTAAGGACTGAGCCCTGGGTACTCCGGTGTTTAGAGCTCAGGAAATTGAAGATCCTACCAATGGGCTGAGCCAGATTGGTAAAAGGAAAGTGATGTTTGTTGAAGCCAAGGGGAGATGGTATTGCACGGAAGAGAGAGCGATCAACTTTGCGAATGCTGCTGATAGGTCAGCTAAGAAAGAGGCTGAAAATGACCCTTGGATTTAGCAACATGGAGGCCATTGGTACCAGTGAGAGCTGTTGCAGTGGAGAGGTGGGGTGGGAGCCTGACAGGAGCATGTTCAAGAACAAATGGGAGCTAGGAGCACAGAAATTGGAGAAAGTTCAAGTAGCTCTTTCAAGGAGCTTTGCTCTGAAGAAGAAAGTCTATTAGTTGTGTTCAAGCCAGAGATTATGGTTCTCTCCCTCTGCTAGAGCCATACCCCACTGTTAAAGAAAAAAAAAAAATCAGTGACACTAGTTAAAGCACAGTGAGGAAGATTTTATTCAAGGTAGGGGGTAGTATTACAATAGGCATGGGGACCACCGTGATGGAATTTTGCAGTGGGGAAGAAAGATTGGGCTCAACTCCTGAGTACAACATGGGCTAGTGGGAATTTGTAGCCACGGAGCAGGGTGGGAGTCAGTGGATGGAAAATTTCTAAGGTGAAACATGAGGGGCAAGGGGGCATTCTGTCTGCACTGACCTAAGGGGATTCTTACTGAAGACAGACCACGGTGGTCAGACATCACCTGGGGGATGGATGGTGGAGGGTGAAGAACTCGATTAGATATCGAGGGTGATTTGATATCAAGCATAGGGGATTCTTGCTAAGCTGGCTTATCAGAGTTCTTGCTGAAGCTGGATTTTGCAAAGATGTGCTCAGCTGGGCCTAGGAGGGGGTTCAGGAGACTGACTGAAATTTAGCCAAGCAAAGACTCTTTGTCACCACTCAGTCTTCCACTCTAGACAATCTTCCACTCAAGATCCTTGAGGGATACAATGCAAGAGACCTAGGCAGATGTAAGTTTGTGTGTGTGTGTGTGTGTGTGTGTGTGTGTGTGTGTGTATATATATATTTTTTTTTTTTTTTTTTGAGAGAGTCTCACTCTTGTCACCCAGGCTGGAGTACAGTGGCATGATCTCGGCTCACTGCAACTACCGCCTCCTAGGTTCAAGTAATTCTCGTGCCTCAGCCTCCAGAGTATCTGGGATTATAGGCATGCACCACCATGCCCTGCTGATTTTTCGCATTTTTAGTAGAGACCTGACCAACCATGTTGGCCAGGTTGGTCTTGAACTCATGACCTCAGGTGATCTGCCCTTGGCCTCCCAAAGTCCTGGGACTACAGGTGTATGCCACCTCGCCTGGCTAATTTTTGTATTTTTAGTTGAGACAGGAGTTTACCATGTTGGCCAGGCTGGTCTTGAACTCCTGGACTCAAGTGATCCACCCGCCTCAGCCTCCCAAAGTGCTGGGATTACAGGTGTGAGCCACTGCGCCTGGCCCTGTATTTTTAACCCATGAACTGAAGTATCTCGGTTCCCCCATTTCTTTCCCTTGAACCCTCCATACAAAAGCCGCTTCTAAATAGAAAGCCCCCCAGGCCTGTCTCTCTCTCTTAGGCTTAGGAGACAGAGAGCTCTGAGCCAGTTGTTCTTCCCGCCCAAAGTTGAACCTTCCTAGTGATGTTGGTTCTATTTTTACTCTCATTTTCACAATTGATGAGTACTTGGGTGCTTTTCCTGAGCTTGGAATAGGAAGGCTATATCCATATTGCCTCCTAACTAAAATCTTGCCCTGTGGTTCATAACCCTTAGCAATACTGTCATAGTTAAAGACACTTTAACCTTCGACTTGCTCCTGTCTTAGTCTATTCACTCCTTTCGTTCCCCAAAGTGACTGCCTGTTTTATGTCTTGTTTTATCGTAGATTCTGCTTTTGATGAAAACTTCCATACCCTCTCACTTTACTTGTATACTTGTTTCTCTCCTTCCTTCCTGGTATTGTGATAAGGGATTTAGTTCCCCTGTAATGTTATGGAAGAATATCTAACTGTGTCTTAGTTTTTATTGGGTTGGAAGACCTTGCTGTCTTGGTGATTATACTTGCTGAAGAGTTCCACGGGATTTTCGTTTGAGAAAATCATCCCAGCGAATTTAATGGTTTTGGTGTAAAACTTAAATTCTAGAACGATAGTCAACCACAGGTCTGAAATAAACAGAATGTGGTGTTTTTATCTTTCGTTTAATGTTTCTGGGGTTTTTTTGTTTGTTTGTTTTTTGTTTTTTGAGATGGAGTCTGGCTGTGACACCTGGGCTGGAGTGCAATGGCCTGATCTTGGCTCGCTGCAACCTCTGCTTCCCGGGTTCAAGCAATTCTCCTGCCTCGGCCTCCGGAATAGCTGGGACTACAGGCATGTGTCACCAGGCCTGGCTAATTTTTGTATTTTTAGTAGAGATGGGGGGGGTCTCACCATGTTGGCCAGGCTGGTCTCCTGACCTCAAGTGATCGCCCACCTCGGCCTCCCAAAGTGCTGGGATTACAGGTGTGAGCCACTGCGTGCAGCCATCGTTTAATCTTTCTTATGGGCTCCTTATTCTCAGAAAAGCTGATATGTAGGCATATACTATCGCCTGTGAATTCTGCTCTTCTGTCTTGTGTTTCTTATTTTACTGTATGTCTTCATGGTTTCTCCATTCTGAACACTGTTAGGCATTTTATGTATTTTGATTTGTAGCAACCTTGTTATATTTTAGCATGAGATTGTATAGATGTTTTGGTTTTTCATTCAGGGATTATTTTCTTGCATTTATCTCTGAGGAGTCATGGAGTCATGATGGTGGGTGATGAATTTAGTGAGCATATTTTTCTCGTCAGTAAACTAAATGATACCATGCTTCATCATTGGTTGTAATGCAACATTTTTCTCCAAGGCAATATATATAATTGAGAAGACTGGTAGTAGTTTGTGTATGTGTGACTTACACGTGTAATACATGTTTTTAAATTGTGCGTTTTGGTTTAAATTTTTTATTGTGAAAAACTTCAGCGAACCTCCATATACCAATTATCCAGCCTTAACAATTTTGATTTATGGCCATTATCTTGTTTCAGCTGTGCTCTACCTGCTTCTCTGCCTCTCCACCTCATCACCCTCCTTTATCACTTGATAATTTTAAAGCAAATCCCTGGTCATCATGTTACTCACAAATATTTCAGTATGTATGCCTTAAAGATAAGCACTTAAAAAATAGAACCACAGTGTCATTAACATAATTTTCATTTTAAAATATTGAAAATATTTCATTAATAGCATCAGATTAACAGCCAGAGTTTGCTTCTGGAGTCATCTCAATTGTTTTCCACAGTTTGTTTGAATCGGGTTTCAGATGAGATCTATACATAGTATTTAGTTGATGTATCTTTTAAATCTCTTTTAACCTGTATTTTCCCTCCATCTCCCCCACCGCCTCCTCCCCACTCCCCGCCACCTTTTGTCCATGCAGTTTATTTTTTGAAGAAACAGGATTATTTGTTCTAGGAACACTCTCTCTCTCTTTCTCTCCACTCTACCCAGGAATATGTCATAGGAAGTGTTCCATACCTCTTTCAGCAAGCATATATTGTCTGGATTCTCTTTTTGTTATAGCAGCAGTTGTTGATATTGATTGTCTACATAGGTTCATTCATTAGGGGTGGCAAGGGTATTTTAAAGATAAATTTGTAACATACATGTATGGGATAAATTATGTCAGTTCACTTAGCTTTTTTGATGAAGGCGTTCTAGAAATATTAATACAAAGTATCAAATTGGATGTATTATCCACTAAATTTTCATTATTTTGTAGGAAGAGTGTCTTCCAAAGTGTTCTTCACTCTTTTCGCCCTGCTTGGTTTCTTCATTTGTTTCTTTGGACACAGATTCTGGAAAACAGGTATTATGTCCAATGTAGTTGCTGTTTCCATTTTGCGGTCTTTTCTCTTTAATGTTGCCGGGGAATGACCTGTGAGGAGAGTAAGCACTTATTTATCTCTATTATCTTCATAGATTTGTAGCTGGGGTCTGTAGTCATGAGTCTACTGAGTTGTACTGCATTTTTATTTTTTTCTCTTCTCCCTACAGTGGAGTATAACCTTCTCATTAACAGGGGAATACAATTATGCAGTGAATTTTATCAGCTGCTAGATCTGTTAGGTGACTAAAGATAACCAAGATTAGATATTGGTTGTCAGGGTCAGGCTCAGTGGCTCATGCCTGTAATCCCAGCACTTTGGGAAACTGAGGTGAGGACTATGTGGGGCCAGGAGTTTGAGACCAGTCTAGGCAACATAGTGAGATGCCTTCTCTACCAAAAAAAGAAAAGTTGGGGCTGGGTGTGGTGGCTCACACCTGTAATCCCAGCACTTTGGGAGGCTGAGGCAGGCAGATTACTTGAGCTTAGGAGTTTGAGACCAACCTGGGTAACTCGGTGAGACCCTGTCTCTCCCAAAAATACAAAAAAATAGCCAGGCTTGATGGTGTGTGCCTGTAGTCCCTGCTACATGGGGAGGCTGAGGTGGGAGGATTGCTTAAGCCTGGGAGATGGAGGTTGCAGTGAGCCAAGATGGTGCCACTGCACTCCAGCCTGGATGACAGTGAGATTCTGTCTCAAAAAAAAAAAAAAAAGTTGGTTGTCTTTGTAAAAATATGTGTGGATTGTGGTGATGGCAATTGACTTGGTTTCGCACGAATCAGGCTATGGGGCTGCAGTGTATAGTGAGTTTCAAATGTCTGCTCAGACCTGAGAGATTCAGATGCCAAAGGGAACGCCAGCATCTACATCCGTGAAACACATTGAAGAACTGGGATGTAAATCATGCTCACTGAATTGGTTTGAATTATTTGGGCTGCCTTTTATGTAAGTGATGTTTTTGATTACTAAAAAATCCTTATTTAATCAACAAGGTGTATAACTGAGAATCAAGGTAGCTCAACTGTAATCCTGATCTAATAAAGCTCTTTAAACTTGTCTCAAATTGTTTGAAATAGCAACTCCTTTCCTGCTGTTATGACACTTTTTTTTATTAATTGGGAAGAGAGTATTGTGAAGAATATATAATATCTCAACATGTAGATTGATTCTGTAACAAAGAACTTAGTTGCTAAGCTGTGGTCTCAAAGTTATCACTAGCTGTTTTTTTTCTTTTTGAAGAGATGGAGTCTCACCGTGTCTCCTAGGCTGGAGTGCAGTGTAGTGGCTGTTCACAGGTACAATCATAGTGCACTACAGCCTCAAATTCCTAGCCTTAAGTGATCCTCCCACCTCAGCCTCCCAAGTAGCTGAGACTACAGGCACAAGCCACCATGCCCCACTCTGGGTTTTTTTGATACGTTGATATGTATCATTTTATATTTATTGAAACTGAGATACAGTACAAGTATTACCAAGAACAACTGTGAAGAATTTAAGAAAATAGGTAGAGCTGTGGCCTCCATGATCAGGATTAGGCTTATTTGTGGGAACAAAGTTATCTGTATGCTTGCATTACCAGCTGTTTTAATGGATGAAGGTAATGATTGATCATTCTAAACAGGATAGGATGAATTAAAAGAAGATATAAAAGTTATATTTTGCTTTGGAACAGTTTGGGTTTCTTTTACCTTTTACGTTTTGTTTTTACTTACAAAACTATTAAAATGTGTAATTTCATACCAGACACACGTGACAAAGTGCTATTCTTGTTTTAAGCAGAAAAAATAAATATATTAAAATGAGCTATGAAATGAACAAATAACCATTTAACAATGGAAACTGACCTATATACAAGAAAGTGTATCCTGTAGTTAGTACTTCAATATTGTATCTGTTTAATAATAACTACTCCCATGACTGCTGAATTTCTTCTGCCTTTCAGATGTTTTTTTTCCTCTGAATGCCGTAACATGTAAATTCCAGGAGCTTAAGCATGTATTTGTAGATTAAGCATGTATTTGTAGATTAACTATTTAAATTGCACTGTAAAAAGAGTGCCTAACCATAGCTTTTGTTGTTTTGCTTTTTTCCTTTCCTGGTGGTTTGCCACTTAGAATTATTCTTCATAGGCTTTATCATAATGGGATTCTTCTTTTACATACTGATTACAAGACTGACACCTATCAAGTATGATGGTAAGTGAAAATTATATAGTTTAACTGGGTATTCAAGAAGGCAGGTGCTGTGTTTTACTTTACCTTTCCTTCTACAGTTTGGCCTGCATTGTGTGTGACAGCCTGTTACGCGTATAAAATAATGGTCCACCTAGGCTCTGAACACCTTTTCTGAACTACTCATTCAGACCTTCTGGGTTTTTAATCTGTATGGTGAATTCCTTGGTACTTAGGGAAAGGAGGATCCATGTTGATTATAGACCTGTGTTCTGGTTATGTGATATGTTGAAGATAGGAGATGTACAGCAAGCAAAATGTTGAGGTTTTCTTTACCTGAAAACAGAAACCCCCCTGCCCCATTACATTTGAAAGAATACTTGTCACCTTTTCCTTCTCAATCCCAATTTATTGACAAGCCAAGCCTGTCACTGGTCCTGTGAGGTTTAGCTCCCTGGCTAATTTCCTTGTCTCAGCCCAGACCCCTCCCTAGAGAGGGTTGCTCAATGCTGGCTTCGTGGCGCCACTGAAGAGCCCTCGGTGCCTGACCTACAGAAAGCTGAAGCTGGCGTTGGTAACGGTATTGTATGTCTAAGGCATGCAGTTGGAAGTACTGCCGGTGATCCAGCAGTTCATCCTCTCTCTGTGCAGTGCATCTGATTCTGACAGCTGTCGCTGGAAGCGTCGGTGGGATGTTCTTGGTAGCTGTGTGGTGGCGATTTGGAATCCTCTCGATCTGCATGCTCTGTGTTGGACTAGTGCTGGGGTTCCTCATCTCATCAGTGACTTTCTTTACTCCACTGGGTAAGCAATAAGTAACTGATGCTTTGTGTGTTTGAGTCACTGTTTGAATACTGCCTAATTGGATTTGCATCCTGGAGTGGCGTTGCATGTCAATGCTGCTTCTGTGGAGTTCTGCAGATGCATTGATGGTGTGACACTTTCAGACAGCACCCATACCAGTAAAAGTCCCTGCTTCCTCAAAGGCACATTAGATGAAATATAGAAGGTCTTTAGAGGTAGCTTTGTATCTGTTTGTTGTGTTAAGGGGTGTGTGTTTATTAGAAATAATGGAGGTAAAGGGGCACTGCTCTGATGGCGGCTGAGTTGGGGAACCTGGTACTTTGTTTCTGGTCTTGTACCCTCAACTTCCACTCCCACCCTTTGCCAAACCCCAGGTGTCCCTGAGGTACTTAATCACCCTGGGGCAGTAGCACAGGGATGGTTCTGGGGTTTTTTGGTGTTTTTTAAAAAAGTAATTCAATTGCTATCAGTTTTTAAAATCTGGTTAACTTATAAGTTAACTTTCTTTGCCATTGTTTAATAATTTACATTTCCTGATTGTTGTCAAAAACAAAGTATCTGCACTCAAAAGTATTCTATTTGGCTGTTTCCTTTCTGTGACAGTGTTCTTAAAACACTAGAATAAAGTTGATGGGACTTTAGATATAAAAATAGCCATTTCATGAGACTGTCAACTCTATAGAGAATGCAGGATATAATGGAGTACAAGTCATGTGTCCCTTATCTCCCTGGAGATTTTTTTTTTCTAAGACTACAGAGAATTGACAACCTGTGTTTACTGTCTAAAGCCCTTTGTTCTGACTTTAGCAAACCTAGAGGCAAGCATATTCCTTCTGGCCCTGCTACAGGTAGCCTTTTATCTGGATAGTCTGATGAAAAGCAGTGTTGTGTAGGCTCAGCTAAATGACAGATTCACATGGGGATGTTTTGGAAAATACAGATTCAAGGCTCTACCCAAGATGTGCTAAATAAAATACTACCTAATGACTGGGCATGGTGGCTCATGCCTATAATCCCAGCACTTTGGGAGACCAAGTGGGAGGATTACTTGAGCTCGAGTTTGAGACCAGCCTGGGCAACATAGTGAGTCCCCATCTCTACTGGAAAAAAAAAAAAATAGCCAGGTGTTGTAGTGCACGCCCGTGGGCTCAGCTACCCTGGGAGGCTGAGGCTAGAGGATGCTTGAACCTGAGAGGTTGAGGCTGCAGTGAGCTATCATGGTGCCACTGCACTCCGGCCTGGGCGACTGAACAAGACTCTGTCTCAAAACAAAACAAAAAGACCACAAAAACCAACTATTACTTAATGGGCTTCCCCGCTTTCGTTAATGCTTAGAGGATGGAGGGATGATAGGTTAGAATTTCTATTAATTTAATGTACTTTTCATGAGTTGAATGAGCATAAATTATACAGTCAGGAAAAAACCCTCTATATGCATTCTGGCTCTGTCACTAGTTCTCTTTCTAGCTTATAACCTTGGACAAGGTATTGAAACTTTGTTCCATCATCTGTGAAACGATCTGATAGGATAGATGTGAGGAATGAGAAAACAGAAGTAAAGAGGTCTCTTAATTTTCATCTTTATAAAAGTCTAGAGCAGTTGTCTCTAAACTTTTTGACATACTATTCCTATTGTTAAAAATTATTTTAGCGTATTCCCTTTATATATGTTTATTTATGAACTATCTCATAGCTCAAGGACAGAGTGATCATCTCCTCACTGCTAGTGGGTGCAAACCCATATTTTTATTTTTTAGAGACAGGATCTCTTTATGTCACCCATGCTGGACTGCAGTGACACTATCATAGCTCACTGCAACCTCAAACTCCAAGGCTCAAGCCATCCTCTTACCTCAGCCTCCCAAGTAGCTGGGACTACAGGTGTGTGCTGCCATACCTGCTAATTTTTTATTTTTAGTTGAGACAGAGTTTCACTGTTGCCTACGGTGGTCTTAAACTGGGCTCAGGCAGCCCTCCCACCTTGGTCTCCCAAAGTGTTGTTATTACAGGCTTGAGCCACTGCACGTGACCTACATACACACACACGAAATATATATATATATATATATATATTTTTTTTTTTTTTTTTTCCCCGTGAGACAAAGTCTCACTCTGTCTCTCTGGGTAGAGTGCAGTGGTGCAGTCTTGGTTCACTGCACCCTCCACCTCCCGAGTTCAAGTGATTTTCCTGCCTCAGCCTCCCGAGTAGCTGGGACTACAGGTATGCACTACCACGTCCAGCTACTTTTTATATTTTTAGTAGAAATGGGGTTTCTCCATATTGGCGAGGCTGGTCTCAAACTCCTGACCTCAAGTGATCTGCTCGCCTCAGCCTCCCAAAGTATTGGGATTACAGGTGTGAGCCACCATGCCCGGCCAGGAGGCCTATGCATATTTTTAAGCATAAGCATTTGAAAAATATTTGGCTGACCGCTACAATCTGATTAGATTGTTAGTTTTCACCTTATGTGGGAAGCAATGAGCTTATTCTCAGAAAGGGTCCGTTCTTCATATGCATACATCATAACTGTTTTTAATACCTAGATTTCTTGAAAGCCTTTTAAAAAAAAGCCATGTATGTATTTTGTGAAGGTGAATTTATAGTTAAACTAGAGAATATAATCTGTAAGTTCACCTCAATGGCATGTTGCTGTTGGCTTCAGAGAATATGGAGTCTCAAGGTCCAATCCTGTAGCCGAGGGACTCCCACTCTTCCACTCTGACCTGGATATGTAGGTCTTGAGGCATGGGGCCATTTACAGATGGACTGAACGGTGGTGCCAGTGTCAGTATTAAACAGCAGTCAGGCTATTCGTGCTTTTTAAACTTAATTTATAAAGAGGAGTTCTTATATATTTGTTTTGGGTCAGCCTAAGTTGTGCAGCATTTTAGAGTCCAGCAGCAGGAGAAGGGTTTAGGAAGAGCAGATGGTTGGTTGGTTCCTCTTTCCTGATACGTGAGGAAATCACACGTCACAGTGTGCAGTGGCATGACAGGACATGCTTTGATGGTAAAAATCTGTTAAGTGGATTTGCTGTTTACATTGGGTTCATGGCTTAACTTCTTAACTTTGAATGCCTTTTATTTATATTTTTTTATTTTGCAGTACGAAATCATGAAGTCAGAAATGTAGAGCTAACGGGTGATTTAGAGCTTGGAGATATAATTCAATGTCGTTTTGAGGGTTAGGAAACTGAGGCTCAAGTTCATAGAGCTAGTGAATGGAAGAGCTTGGGCTATTCCAGTCTCTTCTAAATGATTGTTAATAAATGTGCAGAGCATTGACCTGCTTGATTCCCCCCACCCACTTTCTAGAACACATCCTTCAAAGAAGATTGTATTCACAGTTAAATGAAGAAAATTAGAATTCATTTCTAGTTGCCAACATATTCCCTGGTTGTTACTTTAAGCCTTTGAAGTATATGTGTGTTCATATGTTCCAAGAAACTAAATCTAACTTGGTAAAGCTGTTGTTTACTCTTAGTTTCTTTTTGCTTTTTCAGGAAACCTAAAGATTTTTCATGATGATGGTGTATTCTGGGTCACTTTCTCTTGCATAGCTATCCTCATTCCAGTAGTTTTCATGGGCTGCCTAAGAATAGTAAGTGTTTCATCAAAAGTTAGATTTATTCATTATGTTAACCTGTGTTCAGCTGATCACTTATTTCATCATTTTGCATGTTTACTGGGGAGGGCTGTGTTATCTGTATCAGATGATTGCTTCTAAATAGCCTTGTTACTATGAAAGCAAAGGAAATTCTATTTATGATTACCACATGGTGTTTGGCTTTCCCCCCCCCATCAAATGGAGCATCCCAGTCCGTATGCTTTTAAGTGGGAGCAGAGAAGGTAGTGCTTACTCTAGTACACCAACCCGATGGGTCATTAGTTTCAGCTGGCTTCAGAAGAGTGATTCTTCCTCTAATTAGATTTTATTGTTGAAGTTCCTTCACAGGGAAGATGTTTTCCATAGTATTTGGATAAGCTGAACTGTGTTTTAAGAACTCATATGGATGTTGAAGGTTGTTTTCAGTTTATCTTTCCAGGGAACTTCTGTTCAGCTCTGAGTGGGTCTGGTCCCTTTTCATGCCTGAGGGAGCAGATGTGATTTCCTGTGACTGAAGCCAGTGGAGGGTTACAAACTATGTTTGTTCTACCACGGATGATGCCTAAACGCTTCCACTCTTCCACAGCTGAACATACTGACCTGTGGAGTCATTGGCTCCTATTCGGTGGTTTTAGCCGTTGGCAGTTACTTGTCCACAAGCCTTTCCTACATCACTTTGAATGTACTCAAGAGAGCGCTCAACAAGGATTTCCACAGAGCTTTCACAAATGTGCCTTTTCAAACTAATGGTAAGACCCTTAAATCCAAAAACCAGTGTGACAGCACAGTAGGAGTCTTGACCCACCTCTGCTAACCAGAGCACTTGGAGACTAAATTTAAAGAAAGTCAACTGGGACAAAAGGAGGGAACACAGCATAACAACGCTGTGAGAACCCTCCGTGATGATAACTTAGGATCGTGGGAGCAAAGCATTTAAAATTTTAAGATGAAGATAAAAATCTACTCAATGAATTTCCTTAAGAAATTTCCAAGATTATTTAGGTTTACCTGGTCATTCTCAGTGGGGAGAAAAATGCTGACAGTAAAGACATTTGACACTTATGGGTGGGGATGGAATGAGGGATGGGAATGACAACCTGATTGAATTTTAAGTTATTCCCTTGTTTCCCTCCTTTAATGAAGCATGCAGTTTGCTAGTTGAAAGAGTTTTTAATTAGTAAGCATGTAGTTTCCCTCACTTGTAAGATTCTATCCATTACAGATTTTCTATAAATTTTTTGAAGAAAAAAATGACTGCCACATGAATTGTTCAGATTGTAAGATACGTTGACTTCAGAAATGTTGAAGTGTGGAGAGTGAAAAAGCATGTCTTAGAATTGAAGATATATTGCGTAAGCACAATTGTGATTGTTGCGATTTTATTTTAGGGCAAATCTTTCCCTCTACCATCCAGAGCTTTCCCTTTGGATAAGAGGTTGATGGTAGAGACCTCCAAATCCTCGAAAACCTTAAAACTCTTGCAAATTTTAAGTACCAGACAGTGTTTTGCCAAGCCTTTTACTAGAAGCTGAGTACTGGCCGGGCGCGGTGGCTTAGCCTGTAATCCCAGCACTTTGGGAGGCCGAGGTGGGTGGATCACGAGGTCAGGAGATCGAGACCATCCTGGCTAACACGGTGAAACCCCATCTCCACTAAAAATACAAAAAATTAGCCAGGCGTGGTGGTGGGTACCTGTAGTCCCAGCTACTTGGGAGGCTGAGGTAGGAGAATGGTGTGAACCCGGGAGACAGAGCTTGCAGTGAGCCAAGAGCACGCCACTGTACTCTAGCCTGGGCGACAGAGCGAGACTCTATCTCAAAAAAACAAAACAAAACAAAAAACAGTACAATTGGTTGAATCTTTTCATGCACTCCTATACCTACACTGTGAGTGCAGTAGGGCCCCATATGGAGTGGAATGGGAAAGAAATGAGCATGGTGGCATCTGATGTTCCATGACGTACATATGTGAAGTATAACTAGATCACTGCCTTCCTCCCTGAATTCCCTCTGAAAAAACACACAACCAAATGTGGGTACTTGTTACATAATGTTGGAAGGCCAAGGATCCAAACAACTGATTTTTTTACAACCTGTCTGGACTTTCAAATGCCTGTAATAGAAAAATCGTAGTTTCAAAAATAAGACTGTGGCTTCCCCACTGATTCCTTGGTTTGTAAGTGAGGAACTACATATGTGTTTGGACTAACTCACCAGGAAGTCTGTTAGAAAGGAAGATACAGATTTAGTCCATGAAGGGTTGTGTTATTATGTTAGATTTTAAAATACTAGAGTTCAAACTGTACTTTTTCTACTGTTTTTTAGACTTTATTATCCTGGCAGTATGGGGCATGCTGGCTGTAAGTGGAATTACATTACAGATTCGAAGAGAGAGAGGACGACCATTCTTCCCTCCCCACCCATACAAGTTATGGAAGCAAGAGAGAGAGCGCCGAGTTACGAACATTCTGGACCCTAGCTACCACATTCCTCCGCTGAGAGAGAGGCTCTATGGCCGATTAACTCAGATCAAAGAGCTCTTCCAGAAGGAGCAGCCAGCTGGAGAGAGAACGCCCCTGCTTCTGTAGATGTCCAGGGGTTTGGTTAGTGTGCCTCAGCTTTGGAGTTCATGCCTGGAGTGATTCAGCAGTCTCTGGTGCAAGTCTAATAAGAGATCAGGCATATAGATCTGTGCTTTGCATAATATTATGGTGCCCTTATTGATATATGGTAAGGGTATACTAGGGGATTAGGATGATTCTAAGAGAATGAGAAAGATGGCCAAAAGGTTGGTGGTAGGGAGGCTTTTCCTTATTTCCAAATACTTGAGAAATTACCTTTTGGTTTACAAATCTACGATCAACTTATTCCATTAAATAGATACATTTAAAAAATTAAAAACTGATTCTCCTACAGAGCCCTGGTGTTTCTTTTTATAACCCCTTGAAACAAGTCTCTCACCTGAGTTTGTCTGAACTTTTGGAGGGAGTTTATTATTGAGTCTTTATTTGTGACAGTATTTGGACATTTAGGGATTTGATACTTAGGCCTTTGAATTTTAGAATACAAAAAGAGAAGCAGGCCAGGCATGGTGGCTCACACCTGTAATCGCAATTCTGGGAAGCCAAGGTGGGAGTATCGCTTGAGTCCAGGAGTTTGAGACCAACATGGGCAACACGACAAGACCCCATCTCTACAAAAAAATTAAAAAATTAGCCAGGCATGGTGGCATGTGCCTACTCCCAGCTCCCAAGGAGACTGAGATAGAAGGATCTCTTGAGCCCTGAAGATTGAGGCTACAATAAGCCACTGCACTCCAGCTTGGGTGACAGAGACCCTATCTCAAAAAGCAAAAGAAAAAAACAAAAGCAACTTATTTTCTTACTAAAAGCAGTCTGATTACTTAGTTGCATGTCCTTCTTAGTATCATACATTATCCAAAAGTTACCCTTTTGTTTAAAAATTTTTAAATCGTGATAAAATACACATAAAATTTACCTTCTTATTCATGTTTAAGTGTACAATTCAGGAGGTTCCCTTTGTTTTTGCCTTTTATGGCTTAAAATGGTCATTGAAATAGCTAAATTATTATTTGAAAATAGGCCAATTTATATAGATAATAGAATTTTACAAGGGTGATTTATTTATATTCCAAATAAAGGCGCCCCCTATTTTTCAAGGCCTTTTAAAATACTGTCAACGGGTGATCTTTAACTGCATTAGATGACATATGGCTTATGTTTGTTTTTAGGAAATAACCCCCACCTTAATCAATATTGCCTACCGGGTGCGGTGGCTCATGCCTATAATCGCAGCATTTTGGGAGGTCAAGGTGAATGGATCACCTGGGGTCAGGAGTTCAAGACCAGCCTGGCCAACATAGTGGTCTCTACTATATTCTAGTATAGTAGAATATATACTCCTATACCCCATCTCTACTAAAAATACAAAAATTAGCTGGGCATTGTAATGCAGGTGCCTGTAATCCCAGCTACTCAGGAGGCTGAGGCAGGAGAATTGCTTGAACCCAGGAGGCAGAGGTTGCAGTGAGCCAAGATCATGCCACTGCACTCCAGCCTGGGCAACAGAGTGAGACTCTGTCTCAAAATAAATAAATAAATAAATAAATAGATAAGTCTATATTGCCATTAATAAGAACACCTTAGAAAAATTTGTACTTCATAGTTCTTTCTGCTCAGTTAGCTGTGTTAGCATTAGTATAAAATATAACTCTTAATAATTTCTTTTCTGTACAAAGCCTTTGTACAGAAAGGCTTCATCCTTAAAGTGATGAGGGTGGAGTCAAAAAGGATTCAGGCGTTTAGAGGAGCTGCTTTTCATTAGGACCTTGGAGAGTCCCCTCAGTTTTGACACCCTTGTTTCACCACAAGAAAGCACCCGACACCCTGGGTTGCATACTTACTACTCAGGGGCTTTCCCCCCAGCTTTCAGAGCACTAAATTATTGTGAGCTGGTGCCTCTGCAGGCCTGAGTATTAGGGTTGGTGAACGCTGTTGCATACACATTTGTGAGTTAACCACTATTTAAATGATGCTGCTTTTTAAAGTTTTTTCAAAGTACAATAGATTTTTGAAGTTTCAGGTAACTGGAAAAATCTTTAACTTTTAAGTGTTTGGGGCAGGATAAAACAATATACAAAATATAAAACAATTTTTGCTTTGAAAAATTCAATGCAGGTGACCATTTACTGCTTATTCTGTAATGCTTACTGTCTATAACTAACTTCAGTAACACTGAAACTTGATGAAAAGTTTTTTTAAATTATTTACTGTAGGAACAAAGTTATATGGAATGTTTGTGAGTTGGTTTCTATACCATCTGAATGTACTGCCAGTGAAGACTGTAAAGACACAACACACTATTTTGGAGGGAGGATACAAATTGTTTAAAATTTTTCATAATTTGTGAATGATAAAAAGTTTGTATAGTTTTTATAATAAATCCCTATTTTGAAAAAAATGCTAAAAAGCTTCATTAAATACTTTCATAAATTTTTTCAGATTATATTTGTACAATAGCAACAAGACACAAGGAATTTCATAGCTATAAAAAAGTTATTTAATATGGGCAAACAATATAGTTCTTCATTTTTAAAAAATCACAAAGATAATTAACAGGAAGTGAAACCTGGGGCAATGTGTTAAAAGATTAATTTGGTGTTATTAGCACTTCAGGTGTGTCAAACTAAAGAAAAGTAGTAGTTTATAGGAAACGCTGTTGAACTGTTCTTTAAAATGTTTTCAGAAATTTCTGAAAATTTTATCTGCTATAGGTTAGCTACCAGATTGCCAAACCATACTAGGTATATTGTACCACAGGCCAGTTGAGTTTTCTGTAGCAGGTGAAATAGAAAACTGATTCCAACAAAGAAATTGCTAGAATATTAAACCTTCAAAGGACTTTAGAGATCATGTTCACTGACCTCTTTATTTAATACCTGAGGAAATTCTTAAATTAATGATATGAAGTCACAGAGTTATCAAGAAGTAACAGTGCTCAGACCAAAACTGGGATGCCTGACTCCCTATCCAAATGTACTTTACACTCGTCATGATGAAGATGTAAAGCACCAGGTATTTTCTATTTTCTTCTGCTGACGAATTGATAGGATGTTTCTAATATAAATATTACTTTTTATTGTTCTTTTTGAAAATTACTAATTTTACACAGTGATAGCATGTTTTTCCAAGCTAATTCTCTGAAGTAATGGACCATTTATTTCAAATGATTGGTACATAATATTTAAAATTTCCAATATCCGTATCTCCACAGCATCACCTGTAGAAACTTGGTCCAAAGTTCACTCCTAGGTGATGTACTTAATAACTGTTAGTACCATTCATTCAAACCCAGAGTTCTTGGCTCTAATTTCCTGAGAACAGGGACTTGCCCTAAGGCACAGCCCCTCATTGTACCCCAGCCCTTGTTGGGAGGGCAGCTATCTATGGTTTTCTGATAGACTAAGCTGTGCCCCCCAACAAATTTATATGTCGAATCCCTAACACCCAGTACCTCAGAATGTGACCTTATTTGGAGATGGGGCCTTTAAAGAGGTTCCAAATTAAATTGAGACTATTAGAGTGGGTCCTAATCCAATCTGACTAGTGTCTTTGTAAGAAGGGGAGATTAGGGCACAGAAACACCAGGTGCATGTGCTCACAGGGGAAAGACAGTGTGAAGAACAACAAGAAGGTAGCCATCTGCAAGCAGAGGAAACCATCCCTGCTGGCACCTTGGTCATGAACTTCCAGCCTCCAGAACTGTGAGAAACGTATTTCTGTTGTTTAAGCCATTCAGTCAGTGGTATTTTGTTATGTCAAAAGAATTCACGTTGCAAACCTTTTTACCCTGATTGTTGATTGAAATGCCTCTTGGCAATTTGGCCATTGTATTTGCAAGGACCACTCTTTATGAAATTGACACAAAGAGGGGCTTAAGTTAGTGGGAACTCTGGACTTACCCAGGGACTACCATGTAATCATTACACTGGAGAGGCTGGTAGGTCTGGATCAAGCTTAAGATTTTTTTAAAAATTGTTATACAGGAGTGGTGTGGTGGCTCACACCTGTAATCCCAGCACTTTGAGAGGCCGAGGCAGGCAGATTACTTTAAGTCAGAAGTTCCAGACCAGCCTGGCCAACATGGTGAAACCCTATCTCTACTATATTATATATATATATATAAATAAATGAGCCAGGCATGATGGCACACACCTGTCAGCTACCTGGGAGGCTGAGGTGGAAGAATCACTTGAACCCAGAGGGTGAAGGCTGCAGTGAGCCAAGATTGCACTATTGCACTCCAGCCTGGGCAACAAAGCAAGACACTGTCTCAAAAAAATACATAAAAATTATATATATATGATAGTGAGACTTTGACTTATATCTCACATTCACTCATTAAATATTTGTTGAGTTCCTGTATGCCAGGCAATGCCTTAAGCACTAGGAGATGGAAAACACAGGCATGGTCTTTGCTGTCTGGGACTGGAGTGAAGTGAGACAGATACGAAAACAGTTACACAAGATGTATACTATGCAATGAAAATGTATAATGGGGTAAGGGTAGAAAGTGGGATGCCAGGGAAGGAGTCCTTGAGGAGGTGACATTCCGGCTGAAACTTGGAGGTTGAGTAGGAGTAGCCAAAAGTATGTCCCGTGTAGGAGGGGGAGTATTAACAGAAGCCTCAAGACCTCCCCTTCTCATTGTGGAGAGCTATAAAACCAACACATGCCAATTGTAACCTTGGGTCTGCAACCTAAGTTTAACTCTTAAAACCCAAGTTTTGTTAAATCTCACACTGACAATGCTGATAACAAGGTTATCTTCCCATGTACAGAATAAGGATGAGACAAGATCAACCACTCTTCTGCCTACCCTGAGACAGATGGATAATTGAGTCTTTACTACCTTTTTCAGTTTACCTTATCTTATATGAAACATAGATTTACTGAGCATTAATCAGAGCCTCACAAGAAGGTAATCATTTGCCTCACTGCCTAACCCCTCTCCCTTTTCCCTCCTCACTCTCTCCCGTAAATAATGAGTTTCGAAAACCCTATTTAGAAAGCTCAGGTCACAGATGCTCATGTGACTTGCATTTTTTCCCTGGCATGTCTTTAAACTTTGGCTCAATAAACCTGATTTATCAAAGACACTTGCCTCAGTCACTTTTTTTGGTTAACAAGTTTTCTGATTCACAAGAAACTTATGACCTCTAGGAAGACAAGAGGCTGTAGGAAGAGGTTTACTCTGAATTGCAAATTTTTTACTGTGCTAGATTTTTAAGTGTACATTTATTTTTTCATTTAAAAAATAAAACATGACCTAACAAACTTCTGGGAATTTGCATGCTAGAAATTACAATGAATAAAGGTATGTATATGGATGTTTACTGCAGCATTATTTTATGTTAAACTTTGCAAACTAAATAGCCATCAATTGGGGGAATTGATGAATAAATTACAACTCCATAATGGTAGCTACAAAATGCTTGATTTACAGGCATCAGAAACTGACTGGCTAAACCATACAATTAGCTGGAAGAATACTGATGCTGTTTGTTTCAGGACATTTCCCTGTATGCATCTGATTTTTACATATTTGTAATTATATATGTAATTTATGTTAAGCTTTTTAATGCAAATTTAGGTACTTTTTTCTTCCTGTTGCTAGCATCTTCAAGCCAGAGTGTAATCAACTGTATTGAGTGGATACTGATACTTAACTATTCCCCTACTGTAGGATATTTAGGTTGACTCCAGTTTGTATACCTTAACACTACCATAATGTAGCTTTGATCAGGGGTAGCAGTGGAGGAGAGAAATGGTTGGATTCTGATATATTTGGAAGGAAGAGCCAACAACAGGATTTGCTGATGAACAGGATGCATGGTATGAGAAAGTGGAGTCAAAGTTGCCTCCTAGGTTTTTGGCCTTAGCAACTCAAAGGATGGAGTTGTCATCAAGCAGGATGGGAAAGAGTGTGGAGAGGTTCTGGGAGATCTGGAGTTTGGCTTTAGACATCTTAAGCTTAAAATGTCTCTTTGACAGTCACAGCTGCATGAATCTGGGATGAGAGGTCTATGCTGGAACTGAATTTAGCAGCCATCAAGCATAGAGGTGGTATTTAATCATGAGACTGGGGGAGATCACCAAAGTGAGTAGAGATACTGCACAGAATAGGTATAAGGACTGAGCCCAATGGCTCTCTAATGTTAAGAGGTCAGAGAGAAGAAACAAAGGAGACTGAGGAGCAGCCAGTGAGGTAAAAGGAAAATGTCTCCTCAAATTCCAATTAGAAATTATCTTCATCAGTATTTTACTAAAAAATGTTCTATTTCACTCTGACAATGAAAAAAGGTAGTGACCACCAAGATTAAGTTATGGATCTATGATCTTCCATTTTTCATTGAAGCAATTTCTTTTTTTTTTGAGATGGAGTTTCACTATCATTGCCCAGGCTAGAGTGCAATGGCACAGTCTCGGCTCACTGCAACCTCTGCTTCCCAGGTTCAAGCGATTCTCCTGCCTCAACCTCCCGAGTAGCTGAGATTACAGGCACCCGCCACCACCCCCAGCTAACTTTTTGTATTTTTAGTAGAGACAGGGTTTACCATGTTGGCTAGGCTGGTCTTCGAGATCACTCCTGACCTCAAGTGATCCACCCCTCTTGGCGTCCCAAAGTGCTGAGATTACAGGGAAGCAATTTATTTCTATAAAATCTTAGAAGTCACCTTGATATTGAAGAATATAAAATTAGAGCAGAAATTATCTGTGAGGTTATAAATAATTGGTTTTTAAGAGCTGTTCTTTCTTATATAAAATAAAAAATATAGTTGATAGATGATAAATAAATGATGTCTTAAGTTTCCTAGGGTTACTGTAACAAATTACCACAGGCTGGGTGAATGAAAACAACAGAAACTTATTTCCTCACAGTTCTGGAGGCCAGAAGTCTGAAATCAAACAGGCTTGGTCCTTTCTGGAGGCCGTGAATAACCCATTCCATGCCTCTTGCAGCTTCTGGTGGTGACTAGCAGTCCCTGCGTAATTCACTGCCTCTGTCCTCATGCAGCTATGTCTGTGTTTCATATCTCCTTCTCTCTTATTATAAGGACACTAGTCACTGGGTTTGGAGCCTACCCTAAATCCAGGGTAATTATATCATAAGATCCCCTAATGACATCTGTAAAGACTATTTCCAAATATGGTCACCTTCCCAGGTGTATCAGGTTAGGACTCAGACTTAACCTTCTAGGGGACATGACTCAACCTACTACAGATTTTAAGAAATTCTGCAGGATCCCACACTAAGAAGCTGCTAATTCCTAAGGCATACAGATAGAGGTCGCTGCTTTGTAGTAAGAAGAGACAAAAGACCTTAAAATTAAACCATATATAAGAATAAATGTAAGCACTTTTCAAATTAAATTGGGGACCATACCAATTTTAATCACTCATCTTTAATTATAAAATAGGTTCCTATACAGTACATACCTCAAACATAAACTTAAGGTTCTGTTTAACAATAACCAAAAAAAAAGATGGAAAAGTGTCACTAAATAACAAAGTAAATGTCTTTTTAAACATGAAGACCTTAAATTCATATCCAAGCAAAAAGACCAGTAAATTAATCCAACTTGTTTACAAAAATAATTATTTATCAAGCAATCTTTTATAGCAGAGCTGCCTCAATGAACTGCCTCAGACTTAATCTCAATTGTGTAGCTTATTTTGTTTCTTTATTATCAGGGATAAAAAGTATCTGAATGAATGTGTCATTAAATTAAGGGATACTTTCCCAAAAACAATAAAAAAGTTTCAAAATAAAAACTTGTCATTTATTTATAAAATATCAAATAAGGCCTCTGACTGAAAAAAGAAATCTATGTCATGTTTGGGCCATTAGCCCTTTTCTATTCAATCAGTCTCATCGACCCCACTCACCCCAAACTTAAGATAAAAAAATTCTAAAGTGTAGTTTTAAATTTTACCAATATACGAAATTATACATACAATTACCATATAAAGTAATATTTAACAAATTATATACTCAAAGTATAATTTTGTCTTAATATGTATTCAACATAAATAAGTACAATATATTTAATCATGTTTGACACTCTTCTTTTATCCCTTTTTAATATAATCACCACAACATAAGAAAATTTAGGTTTCAAATGATGTCAAAGCACATTTCTGCATCTGGTGGTTTTTTTAAAAATTTACATATTTGACATTTTAAAAGACAACAGAAACAAATCCACAGATTACTCCACCTCTACCCCACTTTCAGCTGAAAGGTTTTAAGAAAAAAGTTACAGGTTATGAAGACCAGATGGAGCTTAAAAACAGATCCAGAATTTTTTTTTTGAAATTTTAATTTACCTTTTTTTTTGTATCTCAAGAATACTTAAAGAAAAAAAAAGGGTTATATGAGCCAGAGGAATTCCCAATTCACTTTGAAATTACCATACCTATCTTGCTATATCAAACATTTCGAGTCTGTTGACTAAATGAACTACATAATATCCTTAAAAATCAGCCAGAGAAGAGAAAAACAAATCTCATCTTCTTTATCAACTTTGAACCAAAACTTATCCTTTTAAAGTAGTTTAACCTACTAAATATATCTATTATAAGATCTTCTTTCTTAGAAAGTAGTATTCCTTCTTTTTCATTCCTGAAATGATATTTCTTACACTTAAACTAAGTTATGGACAATTGTTAGCTAAGTATCAGTTATGGTAAATTGCTAAAATTAAATTATCTGTTTAAGGTACATATAACACATTCCTATAGCCTTTAAAACTAAATTTTCTTTCACAAAAATTTAAATAACTGTGAAAGTAGGCAATCACTAGAAGTCTCATGGTACATAAACTTTTTATTAACTTTGACGCCAAATAAGAAGGATGAAATTTAGGATACAAATCTTCCGTTCACAAAACAGTGGCAAAAATTTATATTTTTAAATTGGTATAATTTATGAATTCTCAAACATTTATTGGGAATATTCAAGTTTACCTAATTAATCACCCAGAAAGCCAGCAGTACTGCCAAAAGCTCTTGGTATATTCAGTAGTCACTGTGAAAACCTTTCATTTCTCTACCAACTAGCAATGGCTCAGTTTCTATTTTCCAATTATGTTTTGGAATAAAGTCTATGACCATTAACTATGCATTTTTTTGTTGCTATCTCATAGCCAGTGCACTGTACATATTTACAGAGAAAAAAATAAAGGATTGAATTTTCTGTCCATTCATTCATTCACTTATTTGACCATTTGGAGTCATGTAAGAAGCTCACAGACTCAGAAGCTCTTCAGCTCTTCCTCAGACTCAAGTCACTGTTGGTCACTAATGCTGACAAAGAAGTACTTTCCGATGCGTCGTCTTTCCTTAGGTTCAAAAATGATTCTCGAGTTATTTGAAGGATCTCTCTCAAGCCTTTGTTTTCTTGCTATAAGAAGGCAAGCAAAAACAAAAATGCAGTCACCATCTACGAGGTAGCTACAACAGCACAAACATATGTTAGGAAAAACTAAACATATGAAAGTATAACAAATAAGCAAGTTCTGTAATTGGTATTAATCTACTCAATGATATATGCAGTTGGCAACTTGAATCTAAAGAACACTTATGCAGCTAGGAATTGTGTTCAACATCTTCCACCACTGCAAAGCCTTCTAATTAAGCAGCTACAATTGTAAGTAGAAGCTCAGAAATTGCCTTATTTTACAATCACATTAGAGATGAAGACAATAACATCTAGATTTATTTTTATTTAAACTTACAAAGCCAGTGAATAGGCTAGAATCTCTCAGTACTTTTTGGTATTTTTATTACTTTCCATGATAGCACAGAATGCAGGACAAGTTTATCTCACTGGTATTTGAGAGCAGCAGAGTAAGGGTAGCTGATGATATTTTTCAAGAAGGAAAGTAAGTGACCAAATCTGGCACTGGTAAGTAACTTTACTTTCCGGCCTCCTTTTGGTTAGTTACTGTAAAAATATTTGTAGACATTTAACAATAACCTTTCATAATTTATTCTCTATCACTGTCTTTCTAAATTTTAGTACTCACTTTCTAAATTCAGTCTCACTTTCTAAATTTTAGTACTCTAAAACAGATTCCCCACCATGATTTCAAAATGAAGCTCTTAAAGCATAAAAGTCTATTGTACTGATTTCAGTTATTCAGAGACTGGTACTTTCACTATCACAAAATAAAGGACAGATGAGACAAAGGTTTTTAGAATCCCCAGAAAAAGTAAGAATGCCCCTAAATATTTGTGGATTAAAAAAAATTGCCCTGTATCACTATGATCTCAAATAGAATAAACAAAATTTTAAAAATTACTCAATTGAAGAAGTACATTCACTTCATAAGATAAGCAATATAGGATCAAACATCAATTTTCTACATTACTGATATATTGTAAATTACTAATAATCCGAGATTCTTGCATCACCATATAAATGGTCTTGCATAATATGCCCACATAAACAGCATCCAGGAGACCATTAGCAGTACCCAAGAAAAGTAAATATCTATTTAAAAATGGGATATATTTTCTGGCATAAATCTTTGTATGCACAGTTTTCATCTACATTTGCAATGTAAAACTTACTTCAAGTTGAAATATTCGTTCTTGTTCCTTGCAACCCTGTTGCTCGTCAATTTCAATGGCTTTCCTCATTACTGCTGCCATTTCAGTTATCTGGTCAACATGTGCTTGCAGTTCCTGAAAGAGAGGGATGGGAGTTGGAAATCAGCAAAATACTTTATTTTTGGATCCTCTCCTTTTTATAAAATCTGCAGTACCACTTAACATGAATATTCTTACATTGTCACTTAATATGAATAAAACAAATATTAACAATGAAGTTGGTTGACCACAGATGGGCTTTTGAAATCAGATTTGTCAGGACTAGAATTAAGAATAAGCAGCACAATAAAACTAAACCTAGCAGCAAGAAAAATATTCATATTTTACATTCCTCTCACCACAATGATCAACTTTGTCTTTTTTTTTGCACTTACATACACTATTGTTCAAAGTAATGTGAAAGATAAAAATTGCCGACGCATTCAATCTCTTTTCCTCGCTGAAGTCGTCAATGATTTAGAAATCTTTTCTGTATTTGTTCAGGCCTATAAATTTATGTCAATCCAATCTGTAACCTTTTCTAGGTCATAATCCTCTCTGACAGCAGGAACTGCATCTTTACATCTGCCTTCTATTTAGTGTATGGTATATGATAAATACTGAATAAAATGAGCACAATTCTGCTTTTCAGTGTTAAAATATTAAATGGCCTTCTTTGCCAACTGTTGAAAATATAGTATCACTGTAATACAGACATCCACATTTGTTAGGCGCAGCAAGTAGCATAAATTCTTCCAATCTCATTTTCTTATTTTGCACACCTATGATGTGCCAGCACTATGCTAAACAACAGGAATACAAAGACTGTTAAGACATGTTCCCTGATCTGAAGAAGCTTACAGTCTAGTGTAAGAGACAGACAAAAAAAGGTTTAAAATCAACAGAAACTTGAGAATAATCATTTTCTCAATGAACAGCTTCTACAGACCATTATTCACTGGCAATTGAGAGATATTTTATCATATTAAGCCTAAGACTTAAATATAAAAGTGAATAACTCCCCAAATAAACATTGTCTCTTCAGTAATTATATATATATTTTTTGTAAAAAGGATTTTACAGTACTCCAAGAAACCCACGGAACTAATAAGCTGGAAGAAATGACAATAGTATCTCTGGCAAACCACATTTAATAACCTCTTAACCAACAAAAATGTAGGTCCTTCTAATGGGGAAACCTAAACACTGCTAGTACTCAGCAAGAAGGTACTAGAAAAGGCTAATCTGTGCTGTCCAAAACAATCTTATTTAAACTTAATTAAAATCAATACACTTTTAAAAATTAACAATTCAGTCCCTCAATTGCATTAGTGACACTGCAAGTGCCCAATAGCCACATGTGGCTACTGGCTTCCACACTGGACAGCACAGAGAAAAAACATTCCCATCATTTCAGAAAGTTCTACTGGATAGTTTTGAATTAGATTATGGTAGGAAGAATGATATGAAGAAAAATATGTCATATTCTGCAAGTTAATCATTAAAATTCCTCCCATTGTCAAGGAAGTATAATATGTAAAAGCAGGTAAGTACAGATCATTGCAGCAGCAAACTAAGTAAGGGTAATGAGTAAAAATTTTGAATACCAACAGCATGCTCAACTTATGATTTGGTCAGTCCTATGGCACTGACCTAAGTTAAAAAACTACACAGAAAGCAAGTATTTCTTTCCCTTTTTTTATGAGATAGTCTCGCTCTTGTTGCCCAGGCTGGAGTGCAATGGCCAGACCTTGGCTCACTGCAACCTCCCCCTCCCAGGTTCAAGCAATCCTCTTGCCTCAGCCTCCCGAGCAGCTGGGATTACAGGAACCCGCTACCACGCCCAGCTAACTTTTGGTATTTTTAGTAGAGATGGGGTTTCACCATGTTGGTCAGGCTGGTCTCCAATTCCTGACATCAGGTGATCCACCCACCTCAGCCTCCCAATTACAGGCATGAGCCACCAAGCCTGGCTGAAGCAAGTATTTCCTTGCCTTTAAAATAGAAGGAAAAAAACTACTGATTGTTTCAGTACCAAGTCTAACAAAGCTCATCATGAGAAAAAACCCAATACTTCAAGTAGGACAGCATTTTTATAGGCCAGGGTAATGATTCACTTATTAACTATAAAATCTTCAGAGAAGTATCACAGACTTTTTAACAAGCACAAGAGGCAAGATCTGTGCTTTCAAAACTGTCTGGAAGACAAGAAGTATCACCAACATAACCCTTGAACTGTCTTGAAATGTCTTTCGTTTCTAACTCCCTGTCTAGGTTTATTCCTCCTTTATTCAATAAAGACCTGCAACAAGTGAGTTAAAAAAAAGTCGAGACACAATGGAGAGAGCACTACTATACTTAATCCTAACATCTAAACAAAGGCATTTTAATTTCATTTGCAAAATCAAAGGACTACAAACTATCCACAATCTGAATTAAAACATTTAATACTTTGACCAAAATTTTTATGAAATCAGGTTAAAATTAATGCCAAGAAAACATCTTTGATGTCCAGAAAGGAAATGACTGTTTTACAGCAACAGCTAACAAGAGCAAATAAATAAAGAGTTGGACTGAATAACCTATAAAACCTGCAAATATCTAACAGGCTGTACATAACACACAGAAAATTAATGAGAGATTTAAAGTTTCTACACTGAACAGCATGGCTATTAACGACACAACATTCTTTTAACGAATCTCATTTATTTGCTGATCTAATCTGGGAGGGAAATTCAACGTAAAAGAACTTTTGAAATGGACCCCCCTTCCATCCACACCCCAAAAGTTGACTGTTTATTTAGTGTACATTCTGATTTGCTTCCAAGTGCCTTCTCTCCAGTCCATGTTGAGGTGCTTCAAGGATGTGTCGAGATGCATCAAGGAAGAATCCTTCGGACTTGTTACGATGTACCATGTCAATCTGTAGTATAGAGTCATTATAATGTTAATACGGACATCATCCGTAATTTAAAAACTGAATGAGTGTTAGTTCATGCGTGTTAGCCAACTGTTTGAAATGTTTGCTTTTTTAAGATTTCCAAAAAGGCATCTGTTCAAAAATAACATGAAAATCATCATTTGGGTAAAAATGAGCTCTCAAACTTTCTACTGATTTTTTAAGTATGTGCTCAAAAACTTCTAGGTAAGGGCAAAGTTCTGTATTACAACAGTCTCGAAAGGATCTCTTACTCCAATCCAAAATGCTGTTATCTGTAACTCTGTTTCTTAGCCCTAAATGTGTTGTAAAATTACTTTTGTGTTTAGGCATATCAGAGCACTAGTACCTAAACACATCCTAGAATACCATACTTTTTGTGCTTTTATTATATACAAGTTTCTCTGCCCATTCACTTCTGCTTGTTTACCTACCTGCCCATAATTAATTCAAGGCTGGACTGAGACAGATTTTCTTCCCTTCCTTGACACCGTTCCAGATTTTCCTTATGACAGTTAATATTGCTCCCTCTAGCATTCCAGTAACAATTCATATCTCTACTTTGGGATTCATGAAACCCTCCCTTATACAGGTTGTTATGTTTGTGTCTGCATCTCCCACTATACTGCAAGCTTGTACATTCATCTTATTATTACCCATAACCAATCCAGTGCAAGTATTAATGTTTGTTTAATTAAGTCAAAGTGTCTCCTTTTTGGGAAAAATCAAAATCACAAACATTAATATGTATTAGTGAGAATTAATAACAAGTAACTGAATAGTCATTTTATGGGAGGCAAGGATCATCTGAACTTAGATGAAGAATTCAGTCTACATAATAAAAAAGGATGGCTTACAGCTATCTTAGGAAATGTTTAACCTTACTAATTAATAAACCAGCTCTGGTGTATAGTAAAATCTAATGCATTTTAGAAAACATTTGCTTCTGTCATAGTTGCTACCAGATGAGATGGTATTCTTCCCTTGAGATCCTTAACATTTTATTTTTAGGTTATAAAACATACAAACCTTTTAGAAATTCTCAAGATTACATTTATTTTACTAATAATACTAAGTCAACTCCTCTTAGCGCCTTTAAAAAAGTCTTAGTTATTATAGTTATTATTATACCTTTAAATTTAAATGATTTTAGAATGGTCTCATTAACAATAGTTACATTTTGTATTGAAAAGATCACCACTTAAACATCAACGGATTGCCATTTGATTAGGAGATGAATAGCATAATTAGAAAACTTTTTTTGTTTTTTAATTAAACACAGATTTTTAATTTATTATTTTACTGGTTGACATAAGAGGTACCTATCATTAGGTTTTCTAATATATAAAGGCATATAAAGAGCTATTTGATAGGTATTTAATTCTAATAGAATTAATTACTAATAAGTGAAAAACACCTACAAGCACCAAAATGGAAGAAGTAGTTTAAATAATCTAAAATGTGTTTCAATAATAGAGAAATATAAAAAGACGTCCTTTCCTATTTCTGCTGTAACAAATGGGGAAAAGAAGGCTCATAATCACTATTTCTTAAGTAATATTGATAATAATAGTCAGATCATCATTATCTAATACAGATAACAGCTTAGTTTCCATAATCTAGTTTAATATTTTTATTTCATATCAGCAACTAAAACTCAGTTTAAAATAAATATAAGTGAGAGAGGATTATTCTACTTGTCTTCATAGCAGTTGCCATAAAATATGGAGCCATACCAAAGGGAATAGACACAGGGATGACAAAGGGATGAAAAGCAGGTAAAACACTAATTTCTAACTACTTCAGCTTTGTTTCTAAAAAATGATGTCAATTGGTATATAATACTGGGGCAAGGGAGCAAAATTTTAATATGTTGGTTCTTCTCCTCAACCCCATGTTTTTTCCATTATAATAAACAAGATGATTTATAGTCTGGATGAATTAGCCTTATTCAGAAAATAGTCCTAAGAAAAACAAATCTACATTAAACTGCTTTCAGGTTTTAAAAAAAAGTTTTCAGTATTTTTTGTTTATGCAAGAGAAGTCAATACACAAATTTATTAACAAAAAAAATTATTAAAAAATTATGTTTTTTAAGAGACAGGGTCTCACTCGGTTGTCTAGATGGGAGTTGGCATGACCATAGCTCACTGTAACCTCAAACTCCTGAGCTGAAGTGGTCTATCCACCTCAGCCTGCTGAGAAGCTAGGACTGCAGGCATGTGCTACCACACCCAGCTAGTATTTTTACTTTTTGAAGAGATGGAGTCGCACTATGTTGCCCAGGCTGGTCTTGAACTTCTGGCCTCAAGCGATCCTCCTACCTTGGCCTCCCAAAGTGCTGGGATTATAGGCGCGAGCCACCATGCCCAGCCTTTTAAGAAATATTTCTTAAAAGCATATAGCCCTACAAAAATAATGTTGAATAGAACAGACTTACCTTTATATCCAAAATGAAATTTATTTTTCAATGTACAAATTAAAGTTTCTAAGAAACAGTGAGAGTTATAAATCAAACGGAAAATGATACATAACAAGCAAGAAATGGAAAAATAAGAAAAAGGAGAAAATGGCAATTAAAAAGATGAAACATTCAACATCATGTTAAAATGCCATTACTAGATACCTGTGATTTTTTACAAAAAAAATCTGAACACAGGATAATCAATCGTCTCTCTTTTCCATTTCAGGTCACATTTATAGAATGGATTACCTTGGAGTGCTGCTCTTTTAACTTCATTATTATACCCGGATCATCTTTTTTGCTAGCCATTAGCAATCTGAACATTTGTTCTCGATACTTGCTCATTATAAGTTCCAAGGCCGACTGATGTTCTTCCAGAGATGTACGCAATTCTATCAAGAATAATATTGTACTTTATTCCAACTTGAGTTAAAAGTACATAAAATTTTCCACTAAGCAACTTATGAATAGGACATTTTAAAAAGAAAACACAATGCACAAAAATCTAGCCATATAACAATAAGAGACACCAAATGAAGGCCCTTATTAGATTTCTGAATGAGCATTTTAACCTTATTTTTTGAGAATCATTTCAACAAAGATGTACTAAACAGCAATTAAATACCAGCCCAGGCTCTCTCTATATTAATACCAAAGGGCCACAGACCTCAAGAGTCTAGCAGAGAAAACAAGCATGTGGTTGGTGCAGAGTGGAGTGTCAGTCAAATAGATTTAAGAGATATCTGTGGGAAAAAATTGGTGGAAGCTTTGTAAAAGTACAGTGTGAGTTCCCTCAGTTGAAAAGTGAAGGAATGGACCTTCTAAGCAGGGAGGCATGAAAACAGATGATGTGTTTAGGAAGTGATTTGTGTTGGCAAGAGCAAAGAGTTCACGGTGAAGAAAACTGTGGGAAAAAGATTAAAAAAAAAAAAAAAAGGCTGGGAATTGATTTTTAGGGTCCCTGTAAGAGGTAATACATATACAATGAAAGTTCTTAGGCAAAAGAATTACATGATCAGGGCTGGGCGCAGTGGCTCACGCCTGTAATCCCAGCACTTTGGGAGGTCGAGGCGGGCGGATAACAAGGTCAGGAGATTGAGACCATCCTGGCTAACACGGTGAAACCCCGTCTCTACTAAAAATACAAAAAATTAGCCGGGCGTGGTGGCAGGTGCCTGTTGTACCAGCTACTTGGGAGGCTGAGGTAGGAGAATGGCATGACCCCAGGAGGCGGAGCTTGCAGTGAGCTGAGCTAGCACCACGGCACTCCAGCCTGGGTGAAAGAGCAAGACTCCGTCTCAAAAAAAAAAAAAAAAAAAAAAAAAAAAAGAATTACACGATCAGATTGATTTTTGAAATATCAATCTGATGGTCATATTGAAGACAGCTTGGACTGGAAGCAGGAAGAGAGACCGGAATCAGGGAGATAAGTTTGGACATTTCAGGCAAGAGACTGAGCATCTAATCTGGGGGCCAATGCAGTGGGACTGCAGAGAATGAAGCTGAGTTATTTCATAGCTAACAACAGCAGTGCTAACTGGATTATTGAGGATGAGAATCTAAGAGGATGTCAAGCAAGGCAGACGTTCAAATGTGGGACAGGATAAAGAGCAATAAATATGATTCAGGAATACAGACTAGAAACGGGATTAATGTCAAAAAGTAACGTATCTTGCCTTTGTTTTCTTGTTGCAATTCTCTGATTTGTCTGTTTTCTTGCTGGATTCCCATAACTAATGTGGACCGTGGCCGATGTCTTGCGACTTCATTAAGTTCTTGAATTTCTTCCTGATACTAATGGGGAAAAAACATGCAGGATGAAAATATCTGCAAATATATATATCTGATATATAAATACAAATATATCTGAAATATACATATAAACAAATATCTGATAAGAGCTTAGTATCCAGAATGTATAAAGAACTCTTACAACTCAACAATAAAATGAAAATAACCCCATTTTTAAAAGTGGCAAAGGATTTGAATAAACATTTATCTAAAGAAGATATACAAATGGCCAATAAGCACATGACAAGATGTTTAATTAAAATAACTAGTCATTAGGAGAATGCAATTCAATATATCCCACTAGGATGATTATAATGAAAAAGACAATAACAATTGTTGGAGAGGATGTGAAGAAACTGCAACCTTCCATACATTGTTGATGGAACGTAAAATGATGTAGCTCAGGGGTGTCCAATCTTTTGGCTTCCCTGGGCACACTGGAAGAAGAATTGTCAGGCCACACATAAAATACACTAACACTAATGATAGCTGATGACCTTTTTTAAAAAAAAAAAAAAATCTCATAATGTTTTAAGAAAGTTTGCAAATTTGTATTGGGCTGCATTCAAAGCCATCCTGGACCATATGCAGCCAGCAAGTCACAAGTCGGACAAGCTTGGTGTAGCTGCTTTGGGAAACAACGTGCCAGATCCTCAAAAAATTTAACAGAGTTATTACGTGACCCATCCATTCTACTTCTACATATATACCCAAGAAAACTGAAAACATATGTCCACACAGAAACGTGTACACAAATATTCATAGTAGCATATATTCTTACCAGCCAAAAAAGTAAAATAATCCAAATGCCTATCAGCTGACGAATGGATAAGCACAATGTGCTGTATCCTTACAATGCAATATTATTTGGTAATAAACAGGAATGAAGTACGGATAACATGCTACAACATAGATGAACCTTAAAAACATTATGTTAAGAAGCCAATCACAAAAAGCTGCATATTTTATCATTTCATTCATATAAAATGTCCAGAATAGGCAAATCCATACAGACAGAAATATTAGTGGTTGCCAGAGACTGAGGAAAGGGGAAACTAGAGAGAGACCACTGATGGATGTAAGGTTTTGTGGTGATGAAAATGTTCTGGAATCAGATAGTGGTTATACTGTATAACCTGCAAATGTGTACTAAAATCCAATGAACTGTACCCTTCAAAAAAGTAAATTTTATGGTATGTGAATATCTTAATAATAATAATAGCACATGTACAAAAGAAATGCAGAAAGACTTTCCATTAAGAAAATGAGAATCTTATTTTACAATTGCACTAATTTATTTTCAAGGCATTCTCACGAGACACTTAGTAATATATTCATTGTAACACTCCTGGTTCTTAACTTCAGATGTGAAACTCCCTTTTTAACAACTCAATACCAGATATATGTTCACTGAAGTGCCTGAGTCTAGCTGGACAGTTGGTTAGGGATGCAGGTAATCTGTTTAGGGCAACACAGTTGTAAAACCAAATAACTAAACTTGCTCCACTATTTCCAGTAGCTTTGTTAAAAATACTATCCCAGAATTGCTTCCTTTTACAAAACAGATGAGGAGAGTTAGCTGTGAATATACATTCTCCCCCTCTGATTTCCATCATAATGTCAAAGATTTTATAATTTTCTTAAATGACTTGAAAATTTTTACCAGAAGGTTAAAATAGTGTCTAAACTCCGTGGCCCATGGGAATATTCTGTTACACAACAGTAAAAATAGCAAGAAGAAAGCCCTTTTTATGTATTCTTTAATTGGTAGCATTGAATGAAAAATAAGGCAGCAAGTATGGGTATAATAACTGCACAGAGTGTAAATCACATATTACCTTGCATCATTTTCAAAAGCTATTTTGTTGTTAAACAGCATCACCTTAAGTACTTTTATAAAGAAAAATATGAACATTTCCACATTATACAAGACAGAACAAAATGTGTACCAACATTAGTAAAAGGTATTATCTGGTCTTTGTCAAATGTTTCTAGATCTAACAAATTCATTTATTTTCTAAACTCAAATGCGCAACTGTGTCAGCAAAATAAGTGATCAAATCTAGGGTTTAGAAATATATGTCCGTGTATGTCACCTGAACACGACAAAATTAAAGTAAATCTGAAATACACAGGTCAAGCTACTTTAAAATTTTAGAGAATGTTGAAAAAATTAGATACTAATTAGCCAGCAATACATAAATGTCAATGACTGCTTTTGATAAATGGAATGAACAAGAAAAATCAAACCTGTTTCATGGCTTCTACTCGCTTGTTGAGAGCTGTGGTTTGCTCAATCAGAGATTCTGCGGCATCGTCATGATCTCTTAATCTTTCAACAAGAGCTTTAGCATCAGCAAGTGCCTTCTCAATTGTGCAACTCATTTCTAAAGATATATCTATAATTAAAATTAAAATCAAGACTCAAAGTCAACATATCTATTTTAGTTTCAGGTCAACACAGATATGCTTCTTAAGACACATTTGTTACAGTATTGTTCACTGTCCAGGGAGGAAAAAACACCTAAGAACACTGTGGTTTTGCTTCTGTTAGGATGGTACAAACTTGAAAGTAAATTTACACTGCTACAAAAAAATTAGAACACAGTTAAAAGATTTACAGATGGAACTAGAGTGTATTTAAAACACTCAGAACTTACAGTGGGGAAAAAAGTACATGTCCAGTGAATATAACGTTATATAGAAATTTGCCCTTTATGAGGGCATTCCCTATCTTGTCACTTTTGAGAAATATCATTTGGTTCGTTGTTCTGTATTCTGGGGTCAATGACCATCAGATCTCTGACTGTAAGAATGCTTCCTAACCTCTGCTTGGTCAGGGGACTTGAGACACTGTTCACAAACACTGCTGACCAGCCAAAGTGGCCTCAATGTGTCATGCTACATCAAAGTCTCAACCTCCTCTTGGAAGAACTTTTGCTTCTTACATAAAGTTGCATTATAATTCTAACGCTTGCGTCCTCCTTAGTAAATTGCAAAAAAAGAGTTTTGACTTAGGACAAAACTGGTAATTACAGGAAACGTCCAATATGTTAAAATCAGTAAGTAATATAAGAGTAGCTGAAAAAATTATGAGACAAAACATGAAACAGTCAATTGTCAGCTTCTTCAATTGGTATGCAGAAACCTCAAACAAAATTTTAATAATTTTAAACAGTCTCTTTCCAAAACTTAAGTTTCTTCTGAAACTTACCCTCCTTGAAATCTTTTATCTTTCTTTTTTTTCAATTTGAAATAGAGTCTCGCTCTGTTGACCAGGCTGGAGTGCAATGGCATGATCTCAGCTCACTGCAAGCTCTGCCTCCCAGGTTCATGCCATTCTCCTGCCTCAGCTTCCCAAGTAGCTGGGACTACAGGCACCCGCCACCACACCTAGCTATTTTTTTTTTATTTTTAGTAGAGACGGGGTTTCACCATGTTAGCCAGATGGTCTCGATCTCCTGACCTCATGATCTGCTCACCTCAGCCCCCTCAAAGTGCTGGGATTACAGGCGTGAGCCACCATGCCCGGCCGAAATCTTTTCTTTCTACTAAGTTTTACCTAACTTTCAATGCAAGCCATCCTTTCTTCAGAGTTTTCTCAAAAAATAAAATCACACTAAATTACCAGGCCAGAAGCCAGGTCTACAGAAGTTAAATTAAAACTTTGGTGTAGATCCAAGTGAAGGGTTATAAACAAAGATTTTCATTAACTTTAGTAAAACAGTGATTTGCCACAGAATTCAGGACTCTGTTATGTAACACTGCCCTGGACTACAGATCTGTACTAGTTCAATTAATGATTATCCCCTCCAATACACACCCACACACACACACACACACACACAAAGCAACAAGTAGAAAAGAGAAGATTTAAATAACTCAACAGTATAAAATATTTCATAAAACATATTAGGCAATTTCAGAAGACTTTCTCCTGTTATTTAAATCGCCAATTTAGAAAATGTCCAATATATGACCAGACATTTCCATGGAGCCTTAAGAAGTAAACAAGCTGGAAATTAATATAACTTCTGGCTCTCTAGAGAAAACAACCACAAGATTTGTCTTGTAAGATTCAGGAGGTTTAGATAAGGATACCTGAAAATATGACAAGTAAAAGGGCCATTAAAGGAACCAATATTGTCTGATACTGGCTAATACCCAAAAGGACAACTACCCAAAATCTATCCAAAGATGCTGCTCTGAGAGAGCCATTAGCGCCCAACAATACCCTGTACTTCCTCTAAATTTCCAAAGGGAATTATCTAAAATTGTAGATAGACAACTTTCTTACTTGTTAAGAAAGTTAACATAAATGGGTTAAATGGACATCACTACAACTTCATTAATCCCATTACTATAGAACATCAGATCCTTCTTAGTAAGCTTTTAAAGCTGTCTGTAAAGCAAAATTAAAAAAAAAAAAAAAAAAAAAAAAAAAGGACAGGGGCTGACTTGTAATAAAAAAAATGAAAAAACCAAAAAAAAAAAAAAAAGGTTTTATAGTAAAAATAATAGGTTGTAACAGATGGTGAAAAAAATAAAAGACAAATCTGAAATTCTACAACAAATTATAAAAGATTTGAGAGAAAATAAAGTTTATCTTGGTTTAATATAACTCTCTTGGTTTAATAGAACTCTCTAACGGTCCTAATCTGTAAATGATATTGCTGGGACCACAAGAAGAACCCTTCTTTATTCACTAAAGCGTAACATCTACAAATGCAATAGATAGGATCTGTTCCCCAAAAAAATGCAGTAAGGTCCTATATATGATCAGATAGCTAGACAGCCCTCAGTCTAGACAGTCTTCCTACATAATCATAGATCTTTTTGAGTACAAAAATAGTACACTGTGTTCAGGGAGCATTAACAACATGACATCAAAAACCCCACCTGCCTATTATATTGCGTATCTTAGGCTGGGTGCACTGGCTCACTCAGCACTTTGGGAGGTCGAGGAGGGCAGATCACTTGAAGTCAGGAGTTTGAGACCAGCCTGGCCAACATGGTGAAACACTGTCTCTACTAAAAATACAAAAATTACCTGGGTGTGGGGGCACACGCCTATAATCCCAGCTACTCCGGAGGCTGAGGCAAGAGAATCGCTTCAACCTGGGAGGCAGAGGTTGCAATGAGCCAAAATTGCACCACTGCACTACAGCTTGGGCAACAGAGACTCTGTCTCAATAGATAAATACATACATACATACATACATACAAAAATTAGCCAGGCTTGGTGGGGAGTGCCTGTAATCCCAGCTATTTGGGAGGCTGAGGCAGGAGAATCGCTTAAACCTGGGAGGCGGAAGTTGCAGTGAGCCATAGCACCACTGCATTCCAGCCTGGGCCACCGAGTGAGGAGCCGTCTCAAAAAACAAAAACAAAAACAAAAACAAAAAAAAGAAAGAAATCGTATACCTTAATTCAGTAGCTACGGTTTAGCTTCCCTGCCTCAGAGCAATTATAAATCTCAACTGAATTAATCAAAGCATCTTCAGAGGTTATACTAGGTCTTTAAACCTCAGGTTACCATGCATAGTAAATCCCTGTTGCTAAAGGAAACCACCCAAAATTTCTGTCACTTGAGTAATTATGAAATATTGTTACTCTCTCTTTTTCACATTACCATCCACTGGTGTAACAGTGTTAATTCAACAACCTTTACCTACTGCAAGGAAAATCTCATGATTGTGATTCCATAACTCAAGAAGTATTCAAGTCCAAAACAAAACTTTTGAATTTTCTAGTACCAAATCCTGACTTTACTGTTTGTTAATGGGTTTTATCTTAAAAACAAAAATCAGCAATATCAGGCTTGATATGCAAGAGGTACATCAGTTACTGTGGTAAAATTCAATTTCTTACCAGAAGCTAGACTGATCAAGTGACTTAACTGTAGTCCACTAAGATAGAGCAACTTACTAAAAGTAAATATATACACGAATAGCTGGTATGCTTTTAGAATAATTCATTTCTCTGAAATGCTGCAAAGAAAAGAGTTTCCTCCGATATCCTTTAAAAAACAATGAATACATTAACTACTTGATGGCTTGATGGTAGCTGCCTAATATAACTGCTATCATAAAGGTAGAAACAATATTGTAGATACCACAGAAATACCTTAAAGTTCATTACTATAAGCGGGATGCTTTGACTAAACATCGTTATGCAAAGGCCTCATATGAAACTGTAAAATAAATCCATGAAGAAGTTCAAAGATTCCATGACAGATACACAAAATTTGGCCTGTCAAGTTTCAAAAGAACCATATGACCATCAAGTTGTAAGATCCATGAAGATAAAAACTGTCACAACCAGAATGGCTACTTGATAGTACCACATAACACCTCAAACAGGGTCAGGCATGGTGGCTCACTCCTATGTAATCCCAGCACTTTGGCAGGCTGAGGCAGGTGGATCACCTGAGGTCAGGAGTTCGAGACCACCCTGACCAATATGATGAAACCCCATCTCTACTAAAAATACAAAAATTAGCTGCTGTGGTGGCATGCGCCTGTAATCCCAGCTACTCAGGAAGCCGAGATAGGAGAATCTCTTGAACCCGGGAGGCGGTGGTTGCAGTGAGCCGAGATCGCGCCATTGCACTAGCCTGGGCAACAAGTGCAAAACTCCATCTCAAACAAAACAAAACCTCAAATAGATACTACTCTATGAAACATTTCATTTAAGTAGAAAAAAATGGCCACAATATTAAACACAGATGGGAAAACTTACCTTGCATAGCATAGGATATTGGTCAATTCATGCTTCACTTATAAATAAATTTAATCTGGAAAAATTGTAGGCCAGGTGTGGTGGTGCACGCCTGTAATCCCAGCACTTTGGGAGACCGAGGTGGGTGGATCGCCCGAGGTCAGGAGTTTGCGACCAGCCTGACTAACATGATGAAACCCCGTCTCTACTAAATACAAAAATTATTAGCAGGGTGTGGTGGCACAAGCCTGTAATCCAAGCTACTTGGGAGGCTGAGAAAGGAGAATCGCTTGTACCTGGGAGGTGGAGGTTGCAATGAGCTGAGATCACGCCATTGCACTCCAGCCTGGGCAACAAGAACGAAACTCCATCTCAAAATAAAAAAAAAAAAACTGTAATGGTAAATCAAGGACTAAAACCATTCCTAAACAACTTTCTAAACATCTCTAAGATTTTACAGAGTTGCCTCTATCTTTTAGAAATATTTATTATTATTTTTAAAATTTTAATTATTTTTAGAGATGAGGTCTTGCTGTCACCCAGGCTGGAACTCCTGGACTCCAAAGACCCTCCACTTCAGTCCCCTGAGCAGCTGAGACTATAGGTGCATGCCACCATGCCGGGCAATATTGTTAAATATACTAGTATGTTTATGTTATGAATCCCTTAGAAGAGTCCCCTATTGAAAAGATGCAATATTCACAATCACTGAAATACTATATTTTGTGTATTTTCCCAAGGGCATTCTAACTTGTCATCCAATAATATAAAAACATATTTAACTGCAATAGTTGAAACTTATACATTTCGACGATACAACACTTTGCTTCTTTCTAAGAAACTTTGTCTTCATCATTCCCAGTCCTCAGGAAACCCCACGCAGGAGTTTCCAACAAGATCTAAGTCCAGACACATTGTCATCACATTTCCGAAAACTAAAGACAAAGAAAAAATCTGGAAAGCAGCCACAGAAAAATGATACATTACTCATACAGAACAATTTGAGTAGCTGTAGGTTTCCCATCAGAAATGAAGGCCAGAAAAAAGTAGAACAACATTTTCAAAATGCTGAAATAACAGACCTATCAACCCAAAACTCTATATCCAGCAAAAATGTTTCATATATGAAGGTAAAATAAAAATCATTCTCAGCTGAAGAGAAAGAAGAATTTATTTCCAGTAGACTTATTATAAAGAATAATCTAGTTACAAGCAAAGCGTTGTCAGAAGGAAACTTAGAACATCAGGAACAAAGGGAGATCAATGGAAATTATAAATATCTGGGTAAATATTTTCCTCTTAGTTCTTTTAAACGTCTAATGTTTAAAAACAAGAATTATAATATTTATCTAACGAGATTTTTAATTTATGCAGGGAAATATATAACTACAACAAAAAGGGAGGAGGCCAAAAAAGCTTTTATAGTGATCAGATTTCTACATTTCACTTGAAGTTGTAAAAATAACAATTTTATGTAGACTTAAAAATTTACATATACTGTAATTCCTAAGAAATCCCTAAAATAACTGTACAGAGATAATAGTCAAAACTACAATAGGTTAATTGAAATGAATTAAAAAGTGTTCAATAACCCAAAAGACAGAGAAAAGGCAAAACAAAGGAATATCAAAGGAACAAAAAGAAAACAAATGGTAAGATGGCAGAACTAAATCCAAACATGTTAATAATTTCACTAAATATAAATGTCCTCAACACATGGATTAAGATAGATGATCAGAATTTTAAAAGAGGACCCAACTATGCATTACTTATATGAAATTCACTTTAAACATGATATGGGTAGGTTAAAAGTAAAAGGACAGGCTAGGCGTAGTGGCTCACACCTGTAATCCCAGCACTTTGAGAGGCTGAGATCGGAGGATCGCCTGAGCCTAGGAATTCAAGACCAGCCTGGGCAACATGGCAAAACGCTGTCTCTACAAAAAATTTAAAAATTAGCTGAGTTTGGTGGCACATGCCTGTAGTCTCAGCTACTTGGAACAGTGAGGGTGCAGTCAACCCTGGCTGTGCCACTGCATTCCTGCCTGGGTGACAGAGTGAGACCTTGTCTCCAAAAAAAAAAAAAGTTAACAGGGTGGAAAATAGGATATATTATACAAATACTAGTCAAAAGAAAACCAGAGGGCTAACAACATGAAAACACGCTCAACATAACTAGCCATCACTGAAATGCAATTCAAAATCACAATGAGATATACCTACTAAGATGGCTATAATAGAAAAGATAGAAGTATTGGCTAGGATATAAAGAATGTGAAATGGTATAGCAACTCTGGAAAAGTCTGACAGTTACTCAAAAGGTTAAACATGTGATCCAACAATTCCACGCCTAGGTCCACACCAAGAAAATGAAAGTATGTCAATGCAAAAAACTGTATGTGAATGTTCACAGCATTATTCAACTGATAAATGAATAAATACGATGTGTTCATACAGTGGAATATTTGGTAAAAAAAAAAAAAAAAAAAGTAGGGGGGAATAATGTCCTGAAACAGGCTACAACATGAATGAAAACTGAAAAAATTATGCTAAGTGAAAGAAGTCAGTCACAAAGACAATGTATGATGCCATTTATATAGTGTCCAAAAGAGGCAAATCTACAGAGGCTGAAAGTAGATCAGTGGATGTTTAGGCCTGGGGGAGTAGGAAAAGGTAGGAGGAACGGAAAGTGACTGTTAATGAACATATGGTTTCTTTTTGTGTGGGAAAAATGTTCTAAAATCGATTTTGTTGTGATGGTTACACAACTCTGAATACACTGAAAACCCTAAAAGTGTATACTTTAAATAGGTGAATAGTATGGTATGTGAATTATATCTCATAGAGGCGTTATATTTAAGAAAAGAGCTAGAGCGGCTATATAATATCAGACAAAGCCAGGCGCAGTGGCCCACGCCCATATAATCCCAGCATTTTGGGAGTCTGAGACTGGCGGATCGTGAAGCCAGGAGTTCCAGAACAGCCTGGGAAACATGGTGAAACCCCATCTCTACTAAAAATACAAAAAATTAACCGGGCATGGTGGTACACACCCGCAGTCACAGCTACCTGGGAGGTGGAGGTAGGAGGATCACCTAAGCCCAGGAGGTTGAGGCTGCAGTCAGCCATGATCATGCCACTACACTCTAGCCTGGGCAACAAAGTGAGACTTGCCTCAAAAAATAAATAAGTATCAGACAAAGTAAACTTCAGAGAAAAGAAAATTACTGGGACAGAGGAACATTATATGATGATAAAAAGCCCAATTCACCAAGAAAATATAAGCAACCTAAATGTATATACAACTATAATTAAAGAGCTTCAAAACACAAAAGCACTAACTCAAACAACTGAAGGCATATACAGGCACATCCCACCCTTACTGCTGAGAAATTAAACACTCCTTTCTCAGTAACTGGCAGACCCTGTACACAAAAATCAGCAAGAATATAGACAAAATGAACACCATCTACTAAATGGCTTGAATTGATATTTATGAAATGCTACAACCAACAACAGCAGAGTACACATTCTTTTTAAGTGCACAAGACATTCACAAGGATAGATCATATCCTGGATCACAAAACAAACCTTAACAAATTTAAAAGAACTGTAATCATACAAATTATGCTCTTTTTTGAGATGGAGTTTCACTCTTGTCACCCAGGCTGGAGTGCAATGGCACAGTCTCGGCTCACTGCAATCTCTGCCTCCTGGGTTCAAGCGGTTCTTCTGCCTCAGCCTCCTGAGTAGCTGGGATTACAGGCTCATGCTACCATGCCTGGCTAATTTTTGTATTTTTAGTAGAGATGGGGTTTCACCACGTTAGCCAGGCTGGTCCCGAATGCCTGACCTCAGGTGATCCACTCGCCTCGGTCTCCCAAAATACTGGGATTACAGGCGTGAGTCACCGCAACCTGCCAGTACAAATTAAGCTCTTTGATTACAATGAAATCAAACTAAAGTAAATAATTAAGATATAACAAGAAAATCTCCAAACACCTGGAAGTTAAACAATGTACTTCTACACAATAAGTCAAAAAGGAAGTCTCTGGAAATTAGAAGATACTTTGATCTAAATAAACATGAAAATACAAAATATCAAAAATTTTGGCATGTATGTAAAACTCTACTTTGAGGCAAATTTACAGCATTAAATGCTTATATTAGAAAATTAGAAAGATCTCAAATCAATTATATAAGCCTCAACCTTTAGGAACTTGGAGAAGAAGAGCAAAATAAACCTAAATTAAATAGAAGGAAATAATAAAGAGTAAAAATCAATGAAATTGAAAACAGGAAAGCAACAGAGAAAACCCAATGAAATCAAGCCAGTTCTTTGAAAAAAATAAAAATTGAAAAACCTCCTGCAAAATTAACCAAGAAAAAAGACAGCAGACATAAAGTACTAACGGAAAGAAGAAACAGGAAAGAAGGGATATTAGGAAAGACGAGATATCACTACAGGCCTCTAATTCATTCAAAGGATAAGTGAATACAATAACAAACTCCATACACATGAATCGGATAATTTAAATGAAATGGATTAATTCTTCAAAAAACACAAACTACATAAAGTCACACAAGATGTAACAGACAACTATGAATAGTCCTATTATAACTATTTTAAGAAACTGAATTTGTAATTAGAAATCTATAAAAAAATCTCCAGACCTGGATGGATTCAAGGACAAATTCCATCACACATTTAAAGTAGTAACACCAATTATTATAGAATTTCCTAAGAAAAGAATAGAAGAAAAGGAAATACTTGTACTTTGAAACTCGTAAAATCATGTATTACTGATACCAAAACCAAAGAGAATACAAGAAAACCACAGACTAATATCCTTCATTAACATAAACAAAATATCCTTAAGGAAATATTTGTAACTCAAATTCAGCAACTCATAATGAGAGTAATATACCCTGACCAATGCAACTTTATCCCAGATTCAAGGCTGTCTCCAGTGTAATCCACCGAAGATGAAAATCACTTAGGCATACCAATTGGAGTATTATTTTAAAATTCAGCACCCTTTCATAATAAAAATTTTCTGCAAGCTAGGACTAGAAGAGGATTTTTTTAAACTGAGAAAGGGCATTTTCAAAAAACTTATAGCAAACATCATACTTCATAACGAAAGACTGACTGCTTTCCCAATAAAATTAGGAACAAGGGAAGGATGTCTCCAGTCACCAGTCCTGTTCAATACATTAGTGCAATAAGGCTAGGAAGGGGGGAGAAAGCATATAGGTTGCAAAAGGAGAAATAAAATGGCCCCTTTTCACAGCCAACATTGATGTCTATGTAGAAAACCCCAAAGAATCCAAAAAAGAACTTCTAAAACTAATATATGATTTTAGCAACGTCACAGGATACAAGCACAAGAATCAACTATTTTTCTATATACTGGCAACAAACAAATGGAAACCAAAACTTTTTTTTTGTTAAACACACATTTACAATAGCAAAGAAAAAAAAAGAAGAAGAAGAAAGAAAAGGAAAAAAAAAACAAAACAAAACTGAGATTCCTGGGCATAAATTAAAACATATGCAAAATCTGTGCTGATAACTACAAAACGCTAATGAAAGAAACTAGAGAGGATCTAAATGAATGGAGAAACATACTGTGTTCAAGGACTGGAAGACTCAACATAGTAGAGAAGTTTTCTTTTTCTTTTTTTTGAGACAGAGTCTTAGTCTGTTGCCCAGGCTACTGGAGTGCAGTGGTTCGATCTCGGCTCACTGCAACCTCCGCCTCCCGGGTTCAAGCGATTCTCTTGCCTCAGCCTCCAGAGTAGTTGAGATTACAGGCGTGCGCCACCACGCCAAGCTAATTTTTGTATTTTTAGTAGAGGCAGGGTTTTGCCATGCTGGCCAGGATGGACTCGAACTCCTGACCTCAAGTGATCCTCCTGCCTCAACTTCCCAAAGTGCTGGGATTACAGGCGTGAGCCACCATGCCCAGCCGAAACGTCAAGTTTTCTGTAACTGTTCTACAAACAGTACAATTTCCAATCAAAGTCCCAGCAAGATTTTTTTAGAGAAATTGATAAGCTAATTCTAAAATTTCTATGGAAATGCAAAGAAACTAGATAAAACAACTATGAAAACAAAAAAAGTTGACGAAACTATTTTTCAGAGGTTTTTTCACACTACCAAAGTTTAAGACTTACTATAAAGCTACTGCAATCAAGGTGGCATGGAGCTGAGAGACAGAATAAGTTTAGAAACAGGGCCATACAAAAATGACCAACTGATTTTTGAAAAAGGTGCAAAGGCAAGTCAAAGGAGAAAGGTTGGCTTTTTCAACAAATGTTGTTGGAAGAACTGGACATCTATATGCCAAAAGTTTAATCCCAATGTAATTCTTACACTTTATACCAAAATTAACTCAAAATGGACCATAAGTCTAAATGCAAAATTAAAAACAATAACACTTCCAGGAAAAAATTAAGAGAAAATATTTGTGACCTGGGGTTAGGCAAAGGTTTTTGTAAACATGACACTAAAAGCATGATTCATAAAAGAAAAATTTGATAAACTGAACCTCATCAAAACCACAAACTTTTGTTCTGGGAAAGACACTGTTTAGAGAGTTTGAAAAGACAAGCTACAGGCTGGGAGAAAATATTTTCAAATTACTTATCCAACAAAGGACTTGTATCTAGAATACATAAAAACCTCTCGAAACAGTAAGAAAATAATCCAAATAAAAATGAATAAAAGACTTTACTAGTGAACCAAAAAGATATGGACAAATAAGAAATAAGAAAAGATGTTCAACATCATCAGCCATTAGAGAAACGCAATTAGAACCATGACGAAACCTGCCCTCTTAAAATGACGATTTATTTCTGCATCAATACCACATTGCCTCACATGTAACAGCTGTAAAATAAACTCTTGCTAATATGTATAAGTCACTGTTTTCTTCTTTAAAATTGCTTCACCTATTCTTTGCCTTCTCTCTAACCTAATTCTATCCAAATGGATCTCTAGAGTACCCTAAAGGAAAATCAAACTGTTAGGTAATAATTTTAATTAATTCAAACTGTTGGTAGCCTTCTGAATCTGAGCAATAACTACTTTATACTGTCATTTGGGCAAGAGGACATGTGTTATTCCCATTTTACCAATGAGGAAATAGACCCAGGAATTCCAAATCTAAAAAGCTGAGTGGCTCACGCCTGTAATCCCAGCACTCTGGGAGGCCAAGGCAGGCGGATCACAAGGCCAGGAGATCGAGACGAGCCTGACCAACATGAAACCCTGTCCCTACTAAAAATGCAACAATTAGCCAGGTGTGGTGGCGCACGCCTGTAATCCCAGCTACTCGGGAGGCTGAGGCAGGAGAACTGCTTGAGCCCAGGAGGTGGAGGTTGCAGTGAGCTGAGATTGCACCATTGCACCCCAGCCTGGGCGACAGAGCGAGACTCCAACTCAAACAAAAAAGCCGAATGACAGAGCCACAAAGAAAGGAAGGAGCCAAACTACTAACAAAAATAGAACTTCTGATCCCCAGTCTAGTGTCCTATTCTTAAGTCACACTGGATTCCCAGGGTTCTGTTTGCTTTTCACCTATATAGAAATCATTTCAATCTCATTAGGTGGAAAACAAAAGAAAGTAAATTCTCTGACCCTACCCCACAAATGGAACATCCAAGATATTTTTTAAAATTTTCAAGCCGCCATAGAAAAGAAATGGGAATGTATATGAAGACAAATTTTAAAGAAAAAAAAAAATTCAAATATTTTCCAGACTTAACAGCCTAGCAAGCAACCATTTTAATTAGGTGTCACAGTTAATTACAAGATTAATGAATGTTTACTGATTGGCTTTTTAAAATTGCAATTAACATCCACTTTATGAAAAACACTCTCTCCTCTCCAGATTGCATAATGAAATACTACTATCAAAATGAACTACATTTAAAATTTGTTAACTATAAAAACCTACATATTCAGGGAAAGGAATTATAAACAGTAGATAGCTCAAAGCATAATTTTTTTAGCATTTCAGAAACACAGTGACAACAGTTTCTAAGAATTTGCATGTTCATTTCCTGTAAGTGAAACCACACAAAAGTTTAAAATATTTTTTAATATGCATTTACTTTATCACCTTTTTTGAAGACCATTATGCTTCCCCTCTTTTTTGGCCAGGAAGTGGAGTGGGAGGAAGAAGACTGTTTTCCAAACTCTCTAACAAGTTTCAAATTTTAAAAAACAGACTTCATTGGGAGGCCGAGACAGGCGGATCATGTGGTCAGGAGATTGAGACCATCCTGGCTAACACGGTGAAACCCTATCTCTACTAAAAATACAAAAAATTAGCCGGGCGTGGTGGCGGGTGCCTGCAGTCCCAGCTACTAGGGAGGCTGAGGCAGGAGAATGGCGTGAACCTGGGAGGTGGAGCTTGCAGTAAGCCGAGATGGCACCACTGCACTCCAGCCTGGGCGACAGAGCAAGACTCCATCTCAAAAAAAAAAAACAAAAACAAAAAACCAGACTTCAGTAAAAAAGGAATATTCTAAACTTTTTGACCTATTTTTGTAGTGCCTATCTTAACTGGCCATAATACACTTACTTACATTATTTTCTCTAGGCAGGTCCAAATTACAGGTGAATCTTTTTTTTTTTTTAGCAAGTTAAAAAAATTATTTTTTTCTTTTCTGCATTAGTCACATTCTCGCCCACTTTACCACCCAAAGACTTTTGCAGTCAGACTCCTGGCAGAAGGCTCAGAACATTCTGCTGCTGATAAAAGAGAAACCACCACCCACCCAAGACAGCAATTGCCAGCTGTTTACTTTCAGATTTTGGTTAAGAAAAATTTAAGGAAATTCAAGTCATATTTTTCAAGCCAACCTCAGAAAATAAATGGGAATATATATGAAATGTAAGAGAAATTTTAAAGACTAAAAAAAATTCAAGTATTTTCTAGATAATTAATAAAAGCCTAGCAACCATTTTAATTAGGCGTCACATTAACTATAAGATCAATGAATGTTTACTGATTGGAAACTTTGTTTCCCTTATCGGCCAATCCACTACTCCTACCACTACATCTACACAGAAATACTGTGGCTACTGATACACCACAGATGTGTTTTTAAATGTCAACAATCTAGTTTAAATTTTTTCATGTTCAGGTATATGTCTCTAATATTATATGAACTGACCCATATGAAAATAAAAAAACTAAAAGGTATAGTCATGGTTTTCATATAAACTTATAATCTTAAGAATGCGAGAAAGAATGCATGTAAATTACATATAAAAACAAGCATTTACACAGACATATCGCTGTATCTGAAAGCAAAGAAAATTTTCACTGTTCTTGAAAACAGTGGAATGAATATATGTTTGTAACTGTATAAAGACACTTTCTGAAGAAAATTAATTTTTAAAGTTGGAAGAAAGATTTTGGAAGTAATGACACTAGAGGATTTTTTTACATATTACACGTTCCCTTAGAATTATGGCTGAATATAAGTTTCATATACATATGTTTAAACAGTTATGACAATTCAAGAAGGAACCTAATATAAACCAGCTATTTCTAACCTACAGGCGAAGGAGTCAGTGGAAGAGTTGCCTGAATGCACATACTCCAAGCACTGTCTGTAGTCAATGGAGATTTCTGCTCCATTTCTCAAATATAAAGATACTACAAAAATAAAATACAAAATCATTTAAAAGCATAGTAGTTTTCTGTCATTATACGTAATTTCAATCAACAATTACTAAAAGTACAACTGCGTGTGTATTAGAAGTGCAGGGTTTCTCACATTCAAAACAGGTCAGGAGCCTTTAAGCCAATGTACAGAGTTCCTTCTGGCTCCAAAATTCTATGATTTTAAAGGATGAAGAACTCTTATGGTGAATTCTTTAGAACTATTCAATTTCAATAAATATACATATGTATATATAAATAATGCTTGCTACGTGTCAAGTATTGGACTTTTTCTCAGAGATGAGTAAGACCTGATTCCAGACAGACCCAGGTTCAAATTGGCAGGAGAGACAGATACAGAAACAAGTAATACAACCTAATAAATACTGCAGAAGAAATGTTTCAAATGCGTAGGGAGCACAGCGGTATCAATGTTACCTGGGGAAGTATGAGAAGACAATGATTTATGAATTGGGTTTTGATAGGCGGTAAAAGAGAGGAACAGTAAATATCCTAGACAGATGGTACCGCAAGTACAAAAGTACAGAGCTGTCAAAGTGCACGGCATGTTTGGGGAAACAGCCAGTATAGTCTGGTATGGTCGGATATTAAAGCAAGACTAAAAGGTAAAATGGATTGGGGCAGACTGTAAAAGATCCTGAATGATGATGTGCTTAACAATTAGGATTTGATTTTGTCAGCAATACAGTTACTAAAAAGTTTAAGGAAAGGACAGAGATAAATATGTATTTTAGAATAACTCTATGGAAGGATTATAGCAGAGAAACCAGTGGAGGGCGGGGGGCGGGAGGGCAACCGCACTAATTCTGGCGAAAAAAATAATAATAATACAATGCAGTGTGAGTGGAAATGAAGAACCAAGGATGATTCCTGGTTTTCCAGTTCGGATAGCAGGACAGATACTGGAACCGTTATCAGAGATGGGATACAGAAGAAAGGCAAGAAGTAAACCAGAAAAGAGTAATACCCCTTGGAGAGCAGTTTCAAGAAACAAGTTATCTCCATTAGACGCTGCAAACAGGTGACTGAAAGGGTCCCCCGTCCCGTGGTGAGCCCGCAGGTGGCCAAGGCAGGATGAAAGTAGATACGGAAGGTGTGTCCAAAGCGTTAGGGTCAAGGCTTTTCACTAAACTTTCCGCACCCCATCTCCATTATGAGGAGCTCGGAGCCGGAAGGGTGCGGAGAGGAACTCCGGTTCCCAGGAGCTGGGAACCTGCGGCTGGAAGCGGCCAGGGCCGGGCGCCGGTGGTTCAAGAGGCGCAAGGCACCTGCCCGGGCGAAAGACTGCCCCAGCGAAGGACGCCTCCGAGTCGCCCACCCCTGCTCCCGTCCCTGGATTTAGTCCACTTACTCTGCTCTTAGTCCCTCGCAGCCGTCAGCTGTGGCGATGCGGACTGAAAGCCTCTACTAACCGGGACCTAAGCACTCAAAGGAAGAGACTCTGCGCCCCTAATCCGCCTCCTCAGCAAGCAGACGCAGAGCCGCACGGAGGCAGCGTAAGGGTGTCCGGGAAGACAGTAGCGTTCAGCCCCATCACCGGATGGGTAGACACCTCCGCCGACCGCCTCCGACCGGCTCTCCCGGAGGACTCCAGCCTCGCGAGATTTCCTTCCTCGCGTTACGGTGGGGCAAAACCGACCACTCTCCGCTTTGCGCGAGAAGGCGGGGCGGGGCCCTTGTATGTCCCTCCCTATTCCTCCCCTCCCAGGCCTTCGCTCGGCCTCTCGCAAAGTCTCGCGAGTTTTTCCAGGGGAAACCGGCCAGGGTGGAGAGACAGAGAAGGGGAGACCGGGTGGGTGGGCCGTACGCTCAGGGGGCCGTGGTTGGTACTTCGCTGTTGGGGAGGCTTTCAGGTCGCCCAGATCCTGCTTCCCAATGGGTGACTGGGAAAATTAGTGGGTGGAAAATCTCGAGGGGTGGAGGCTTTTTTTTCCTCTTTGGCCCCGCCCTCTTCCTGTTCGGCGACTGGGAAGCCTGGCCCTCCGAGGGGGAAGGGAGACTTGGCGGGGCTGTCGGAGATCGCTGTGCGCACGCGCGAGCCCGAGTGTGTGAGTGTGCACGCGCACGCGCGCTCTTGCTCTTAGGAAGCCTGGGAAGGACCGGTGTGCTAGGAGATGATCGGGGAAAGCATAGTCCCCTGTCTGTGGCACCAGACACTCCCGACTGTGCGCTGACTCTCCCCACCCAGCCAGCAGCCTTTTCCAGAGAGGCTGTGGTCCGTAGCCTCTTCGTTTTCACTGCAGGACCAGGCACGAAAGTAAGCGAACCTCGATCCTGAGGTCTTCTTATCCACTCACCTTGTATTTTCCACCCCCCACCCTGCAGCAAAGTGGGTCTAGAAGGTTTCTCAGAGAGTTTTGCGTGAAGGGGAGATGCGTCTTGAAAGCAGGAGGTGAAAATAGCTGGATCGTAAGAAATCAGTTCGTTTTGATTAACACTTTGGCTCTGCTTGCCATGTGCTTTTCGAATGTGGATTGTCTATTCAGTATAAGATTTTGTTAGCGAAGCAGGGGAATACCATATGCTCTGTTTTAATAAGTAAAAGTTTTAAAAGTTTTAAATTTCCTCTTCCACACCAGTGTGATGGTAACAACTAAGTTTTTCTGCTCTACCTTGTAAATTACTGTGATGTTTCAAAAGCTAAGGGGAAGAGTGTGAAGTTGGGGTCCTCATCCTAAGGCGAAGACCTGATGTGCGGTTATCTTAGGAGATGTTTATCTTTGTTTTGGCCTTTTCTTTTGCTGTCACTCCACTTTCCTGTTAATTCCGCACCCCTACCCCCCAGTCCCCCTTTTTCAGAAATCTTCAAAGGTTTTTCTAGGAGGGAAGTCCAAAAATACTGGCTTGGGGTTTATATGTGACGAACGTCAATTAGCAAGGACCATAAAGGTGTATTTCAAGAGTATTTGTCACTTACTATGTTTCGTATATGTAAGGGAATCAAATACAATTAAATGTCAAAATGTTTCCCTCTGACAATTTTAAGTTCATTTTAAAAGCAAAACCAAAAATGTATGCACTAGTAATTTTGTCTGTGCCTGGTAGAGTAACAGCCTCATATGGTGTATTGATACCGTTGCTTTCTGGTCATGACCTCATTAAACTGTCCTTTGTTGGACAGATTTCTTTGAACATATTACTCATGTAATATCAAGTCTTCTTGAGGAAAAGAATCTTCTTGAGAAAATAAGAAAAAATTTAAGATACTAAATGTTATGTATAAATATTTGGCTAATATGTTTTTCCCTTTACAGGTCAAAACAAAATGAAGATTTTTTCTGAATCTCATAAAACAGTGTTTGTTGTGGATCACTGCCCTTATATGGCAGAATCATGCAGGCAGCATGTCGAGTTTGATATGCTGGTGAAGAATAGAACCCAAGGAATCATTCCTTTGGCCCCCATATCTAAATCATTGTGGACTTGCTCAGTAGAATCTTCCATGGAATATTGTAGAATAATGTATGATATATTTCCTTTCAAAAAGCTGGTGAGTGTGAAGTACAAACAAAATCATGATTTTGGGGATGTACTTAACTGCATAAATGAATTTTTTATATGAATTTGCTGTAGATTATGACTGTGTGTTTATTACTTAAAATGTGGTACGTAACGCTGCCCTTTGGGATGAATATATAATGGATGTTTAATTGGGGCCAGTAATAATAACAGCTAACAATTATTGAGCACTTACATGTACCAGACATATTTCAAAGTGCTTCATGCTTATTAATTTCTTTAATTCTCATAACAGTCATCTTAGGTAGGAACTGTAGTTATTGAAGCAATGGTCAAAGTATGTAACAACCAGTATAGAACACAGACTGACCATTGAGAGCTGTTGTCAAACTGTGCTGGCATGTAGCAGCTGAGTGTCAGTCTTGTTTGTTGCTTCCCTGTTGTAGATCCAGAAACTGAGGTAAAGAGAAGAAACTTGTCCTGAGTCACATAGTTACTTAGAGGCAGAGCCAGAATTTGAACCTAAGCTGGCTGGCTGCTTGCAAGTTTAGCAAATATATACTAAACCGCTGTATTGTTTGGCCATATTAGAAAGAAATACTTTTTTAAGAACGCTGAGTGGAAATGGTTTATCAGTAAGAAGAGAAATGGATGATTGATAGAAATTACAGGTATTAAAGTTTAGTCTTAGAATTCAGTATCTTAAATGTCTTATTTTGGGGAAGTCATTTGGTTAGCCACAAGTGGAAGACTTGCTTTCTGTCTTACTTGAAGCAGCCTAGGCTGGGACCTAGCCAATTCTTAGACTGAGGAAGGTAGGGCAGTAGAGTAAAGGTGAACATAGTCTGATATTATACATTCAGATATATTCCAAATTAAAATATAAGCCCTTCTTAAAATTTGTGTGCATTCTGTGTACGATAAAAATATATAATGAGAGGGAATATAACTGATGTAGAGCACAGGCTTTGGTTCAGACCTTGGCATGGTTAGCTACCAGCCGTGTGACTTTGATCATATTTCTTAATCTCTCCAAGCCTTAGTTTCCTCCCATGTCAATATAACACTTACTTCCTTGATGTAAGCTTTAAAAGAGATAAATCTAAGTGAAGTGGCTTGTAAAATATGTCCCTGTCAGATAAGCCTTGGAAGAGAAGACCAATTATCAGACTTCTTGGGGGAGAAAGGAAAACTAGTATTTCATCTATATATAAGGAAAAAGATCATAGATTAGATCGTGTTGTCCAGAGTAAAGAGAGAAATCTAACCCTCTACCCAAAAAGGAACATGGGTCAGAATCATCATTTGATAAGTTTTCGAAAATATTCCTTGTCATTATCTTACCTGGTAGCAGGTAATTTTAAATTTTCAAATTTGCGTTTTACTTTAAAACTTAGCGTAAAGTCCATATACATTATTTTGGCTTTCAGTGCCCTATATGATGCAGCTCCTGCCTATTTCTCTGAGTTTGTCTCCTCTCCCACTGCCTGCTCTGACTTTCGCCCTTTCCAGGGTATGTGCTCAGATGCCTTTGCATTTGTTGTTTGCTGTACCCAGATTATCCCTGATTTACAGTGGCTGGCTTTGGATTGCCTTCAGTTGCCACTGCTATGGAGAGTCCTTCTCTGATCACCCAATCTAAAGTAGCTAATTAACTTATTCTTCATAACGTTTATCACTCTGTGAAATTATCTTGTTCATTTATTTGTTTGTAATCTTCCTGCAATGCCCTTTGTCCTGGTAGACTCCCCTCCCCTGACTTTCCCCACATTGTAACAGAACTTTTTTATTCATCACTCTATTCCCATATACTCAGTGCCAGCAATAACACCTGGCATGTACTACACATTCTGTGACTATAAAATGAGTGAATGAATGAATCAGTGAAACAGTGTTAGAAATTGCATGTTACTTGAAAATATGTTGGTAATTGAGTGAAATTGGAGTTGAATACTAATTGTTTCTTTGGAATCTATTAGGTGAATTTTATTGTGAGTGATTCTGGAGCACATGTTTTAAATTCTTGGACTCAAGAAGACCAAAATTTACAGGAGGTATGGTTAGATTTTGAGATGTGGCCGTTTGTAAAAATTATCTAAATGTAGTAATACTTTTTAAAAAAATGACCAATTTTTTAAATCACTCTAGGATTTGCATATAGTGTTAAAATGCCAAGTTATATGAAAAGAAAACAGCTATCTCCATTCTAGTCATTCCCTACCCCGAGCACCCCCAAGCAAACTTCCATGTTTTAGCGGTTGTCGTATTTACTTGCAGATTTCTAAATAACGTGTTTTTATTCCGTTTATTGAGTTTTCTGTTTATTTATCTACTTATTTATTTATTTATTTTGAGATGGAGTCTTGCTGTCACCCAGACTGGGGTGCATCGCGCCATCTCAGCTCACTGCAACCTCTGTCTCACAGGTTCAATAGATTCTCCTACCTAAGCCTCCCGAGTAGCTGAGACTACAGGCATGTGCCACCACGCCCGGCTAATTTTTGTAGTTTTTAGTAGAAATAGGGTTTAGCCATGTTGGCCAGGCTGGTCTTGAACTCCTGACCTTCATGTGTCCAATGCCTGCCCCCTTCCCTTGTGTTCTCAATATTAATATGTCAGTTTTCAAAGTTTCATGTTTGCATTATAACATCTACATAAAGTGTTATTCACTGTTAAGCCAAGTAATATATATGGTTAGTTCCTTATATAGCTTTTTGTTTTTTCCTAGAATTATTTAGTATCTCCTTTTTGTCCCCTTCATGTGTTTTCTTTTCATAATATCCATTGCTGCTTTTCCTCATGCTTCTACAAAACCGCCCAGTATTGTGATCATAAATGTGTTGGATAATTCAGCTGTTTGGTTTTGTCCCCTGAGGAAAAACCTCCAGCCTGGGCAACAAGAGCAAAACTCAGTCTCAAAACAAACAAACAAAAACAACACAGAAACCAAAAAAGAAAGCATAAACCCACAAGTATGAAGTGAGTGGAAGAGACAAGAACAAACAAGATAGACATCAACAAGAATGTATAAAAATGGATGAAGAGCACAGTCTTGGAGCCAAGTCTTCTGCTCCAGTTTGAACTGGCTGCTTTCTAGGCCCACTGCACTGCTGTCATCCTTCTCTCCCTATTTTTCAGATCCCACTTCTTTCCTCTTATTTTCTTTGTGTAATCTTTTGTTTTGGTAGAACATAACCTCTGGGATGCCTGTAGTTTACCTTGCCCTTTGCTGATACTTTGGGTGTAGAAAATCCGTGTTGGAAATAACTTTTTCCTCAAAATTTTGAGGGCATTATATACTCCACAAAATTATATGTTAAGCCTCCAGTGCTGAGAAACCTAACACCATTTTTCTTTATAATTTCCCTCTGAAAGCTGTTAGAATCTCAGTGATGTGCCTTGGTGTTGATCTGTTCTCATCCATAGTGCTAGGCTTCATATTTTCCAGTACAGGGAAATTTCCCTGCATTGTTCTTTGATAATGTTCTTGTCTCTGTGTTCTGTGTCTTTCTGGAATATCCATTCTTGGGATGTTAGACCTCCTGCATTAAATTCCTTACTCTTTTTCTCACTAATCATCTCATTGTCAGTCATTCTGCTTTTTTGAAGCTTTTAACCCTTGTAGAGAACTTTTTATTTGGTTGTACTTTTAATTTCTAAGAACTTTGACTTACACTCTAATTATGTCTATTTTTGGCATATCCTTTTCTTGTTTTATGGGTGTAATTTTACCTGCAGGTATTAACATTAGTTTATTTGAGGTTTTCTTTTGTTCCTTCTGTGTTCTCAAGTTCTTTTCATGTTGAGGCTTTTCTTAAATGCCTGCTGATACTTAGGTAGGCAGTCTTACTTAAAAGCAAGGCACTAAATGGCAGATTAGAAAATCTACACATTGTGGAGTAGGTATTGCTGACTATACTTCATTGTAGTTTAAGCCGATGGTTTGCACTAGGGAACCTCCAAACACTGGAGTTGACAGATGGTCTCTCTGGGACTGTTCTTCTACTCTTTTATCTGTATGACAACTTGGTTGTCAGCTCTCTGGGAGACAGGGGAGAGGGTAAGTTATACCATTTCCCCTGTAGCATTAGCCATATTCAGATGCACAGTAAGCCTCACATAGATAGCAGCTACTGTATTGGACAGCACAGATAGAGAACATTTCCATCATCACAGTAAGTTCTATTGTGCAGTAGTGATTTAGTATCTTACCTTTACTCTCTCATATGCTTTTGGTATCCATGTTTGATAACTTTCAGTTTCAGTTCTTCCAAGGAGTGTGATTCTGTATCTTGTCGGGTAGGGGAGAGGTAGTCACTTACACAGGTAGGGTGTAAGTAAGATCTGGGAGTCAAGTTGTTCTTTAAACTGACTTCAAGCTATTGACATTTTTAGTATCTTGCCTTACCCTGCTGTGTTTGGTAATTGGTGCCTCCAGTTCTTGAACTTCTCCTGGATTCTGCAGGGTATATTATTTTGCCTTTTACCTTCCACGGGCACTTAGATTTCTGCATATTCAGTCCTATTAAGTTCATCACCGCTTCTTCATCCATTTTTATACATTCTTGTTGATGTCTATCTTGTTTGTTCTTGTCTCTTCCACTCACTTCATACTTGTGGGTTTATGCTTTCTTTTTTGGTTTCTGTGTTGTTTTTGTTTGTTTGTTTTGAGACTGAGTTTCGCTCTTGTTGCCCAGGCTGGAGTGCAGTGGCGCGATCTAGGCTCACTGCAACCTCTGCCTCCTGGGTTTGAACAATTCTCCTGCCTCAGCCTCCTGAGTAGCTGGAATTACAGGCACCTGCCACCACGCCTGGCTAATTTTTGTATTTTTAGTAGAGACGAGGTTTCATCATGTTGGCCAGGCTGGTCTTGAACTCCTGACCTCAGGTGATCCGCCCGCCTTGGCCTCCCAAAGTGCTAGGATTATAGGTGTGAGCCACCACGACCAGCCCTGGTTTATGTTTTTTAAAAAGTAAAATCTTTTACTTCGATTTTAGTGGAGGAAGCAGAAACCAACTCATGCTCAACCAGTTAGGTTTATGTTTTAACATTGTCTAAAGATACTGAGTTAGTAGTAGCTTATGTTCTTTGCCGTTATTTAGTTGGATAGAAGACTTCAGTCTATGAGGTCCTTCACAGTGAATATGAACAACATGAGAAACAAGGCTTTAGTGAAATAATTGAATACATTATTTGAATTGTTTAATGTCAAAATTTTTTTGTGAATGGGTCCTATACAGTGGTAACAATCCCATCTGAGGTGTTTTTTTTTAATTACTATTTTTTGTTTTCCTTTTCTTTTCCTTTTTGTTTTTTTGAGACGGAGTCTCGCTCGGTTGCCCAGGCTGGAGTGCAGTGGTGCAATCTCGGCTTACTGCAACATCCGCCTCCCTGGTTCAAGCGATTCTCCTGCCTCAGTCTCCCGAGTAGCTGGGACTACAGGTGTGTGCCACCACGCCTGGCTAATTTTTTGTGTTTTGAGTAGAGATGGGGTTTCATCATGTTAGCCAGGATGGTCTCGATCTCCTGACCTCAAGTGATCTGCCCGCCTCGGCCTTCCAAAGTGCTGGGATTACAGGTATGAGCCACCACGCCCGGCCTCTTTTTCTTTCTTTTAATTTAGTGTAATTTTATTTTTCTCCGAGGTTAGTTTTAAATAGAACACTTTTAAAGAAAATGTGTTTTATCATACTGTTTGGTCTTAAAATGTGATTAGTATAATATATGTAAACATAGCTAATTTTTCATTCTTTTGAGGGAATTCACTCAGTAGGCTTTGATTGGCTTGGCTTTGCACTAATATCATTACAGAATGTTCTTAATATACTATTACCTGAAAAAACAATTTTAAGAATTCCATACATTTCCACTGTACTGTCTTTTTTAAATACTGTGAAAGAAATGTTTTACCTTTTTCAAGAGGTACTGTGAAAGAAGTGTGAAGGCTTTCTAGCAGTATATGAATAAAAATAAGTACAAATCTATGCAGATTTGTACCTACTGTACCTCTGCAGTTCAGTAAAAGTGTGCTTTTGATGGACAGGTATGCTGGTCATAAAGGAATTGTTACTTTTTTCTGCTTTCCCAAGGTGAAGATACATGATATCCCGTTCATAGCTTTTAAATTTTGAATGGAGGGGGAGACTCCACTTGTGAAAGCAACTGTATAGCAAATCACTGGTGTTCAAGAATATGTAAAAGAATTTACATTTTGTATAAATTATGTATAATCTTGTCTATATTTAATGTTTAGCTTTAGTTATCCATTTCACACCTTTTCCCTATGTTAACCTTTCTATGTCTCTGTATCTATCCTGTGCCAGTACCACACTATCTTGATTACCATTGTTTTGTAGTAAGTTTTAAAATAGGAAGTGTGAGTCTTCTTACCTTGTTCTTTTTGAAGATTGTTTTGGCCAGTCTGGGTCCCTTGCAATTCCATATGAATTTTAGAATCACCTTATCAATTACTACAAAGAAGTTGGGGATTATGTTGACACTGTAGGTCAGTTTGGATAATATGGCCATCTTAACAATATTAACTCTTCCAATCCATGAGCATGGTATGTTTTTTCATTTTTTAGATTTTTAATTTCTTTCAACAATGTTTTGTTGTTTTCAGAGTGTAAGTGTTATAGTTCTTGTTAAATTTATTTCTAAGTATTTTATTTTTGATGCTGTTTTAAGTGGGATTTAAAAGAAAATTAGTCTTCAGATTGTTTATTATAAGTATATAGAAATACAATTGATTTTTGTGTATTAATCTTGTATACTACAGGTTTGCCAAACTTGTATATTAGTTGTAATAGTTTTTTAGTGGATATCTTGGGATTTTGTAAATTCAGCATAATGTTCTCTGCAACATAGAAATAGGTTTACCTCTTTCTTTTCGATCTGGATTCTGTTCATCCTCTCTCTCTCTCTCCCCCCCTTCCTTCCTTCCTCTTCCCTCTCCTTCCTTCCCTTTTTCTTTTCTTCCTTCCTTTCTCTCTTTCTTCCTTCCTTTCTTCCCTTTCTTTCTCTCTCTCTCCTTCCTTCCTTCCTTTCTTCCTTCCTTTCTGTCTTTCTGTCTTTCTCTCTCTCTTATCTCTCTTCATCAGTTAGGCCAGTGTTCAGAGTCTGAACTCCCGGACTCAAGCAATCCTTCTGCCTCAGCTTTCTAAGTAGCTAGGACTATGGGTGTACACTACCACACCTAGCTGATTTTTTAGTTTAGTTTTTTTTTTTTTTTCTTTTCTTTTCTTTTTGTAGAAACGGTGTCTTGCTTTGTTGCCTAGTCTGGTCTTGAACTCTTGGCCTCAAGCAATTGTCCTGCCTTGGCTTCCCAAAGTACTGGGATTACAGGCATGAGCCACTGAGCTTGGCATGGATTTCTTTTATTTCTTTTTCTTTCCTATCGCCCTGGCTAGAGCTTCCAGTACAGCGTTGAATAGAAGTGATGATAATAAACTTCTTTGTTACTGATGTGTAGGGAGAATTCATCCAATCTTTCACCGTTAAGTATGATGTTAGCAGTGGGTTTTTCATAGGTGTCGTTTGTCTTCTTGAGGAAGTTCCCTTCTGTTCCTAATTTTTTTAATTATGAAAAGGTCTTGGATCTTGTCAAGTGCTGTTTCTGTGTTTGTTGAGATGATCGTGTGAGTTTTATTTTATTGATGTATGATGTATTGTAATAATTGATATTTGTATATTAAATAAACTTTGCATTCCTAGAATAAATCCCACTTGTTCATGGTGTATAATTCTTCTTTGTGTGTTACTGGATTTCGTACTATTTTTTTAAGAATGATCATGTCCATATATATAAGATACATTGATGTGTAGTTTTCTTTCTTGTGATATTTTTATCTGAATTGCACATACTCTCGTCAACATAATTGTTTTCCCTTTTACTTAGCTAATGGCGGCATTAGCTGCTGTTGGGCCTCCTAATCCTCGGGCAGATCCAGAGTGCTGCAGTATTCTGCATGGTCTAGTTGCAGCAGTGGAAACTCTCTGCAAAATTACCGAATACCAACATGAGGCTCGTACTCTACTCATGGAGAACGCAGAACGTGTTGGAAATAGAGGACGAATAATCTGCATTACTAATGCAAAAAGGTGAGGTGTTGATTATAGCAATTCTTCCACTGTGGAAATTTTTAAATCCTATTGTAGTTTTTCAAAAAACTAGAGACAGCATGTTCACATGTTTACGTTTAAGCATATTACAAGTGGCCTTTCTGATTTTTTTCCTTTTTTTTTTTTTGTTTTGCCTTTTAATATTGAGGCTGTGTTCCATTCTAAAATAAAGACTTATCTCATTGAAAACTGTTTAGATTGCCATCGTGTAGATAAATTTAACATTTTTCCTCAATGGATTTTCAGCTAGTTGTTTAGTGGTATGACTGAGCACACTAAAGATAGTCCTTATTGAAGTAACTTTAATGTCTATAACACGGTAATAGAAGAATATAACACAGCAGAAGAGTGTTTTGAACTTTTACTGTTTATTCCTTTAAATTTGCTACATCTTTTTTATGCCATAGTGATAGTCATGTGCGAATGCTTGAAGATTGTGTCCAGGAAACGATTCATGAACATAACAAGCTTGCTGCAAATTCAGATCAGTGAGTATAATTCATAATTCATAAATGAAATAAATATATTCACATTGATAGATATATGTTATAATTATTTCCAATAACTTAAAAGTGACTGGTAGCATTTCCCTGAATTCTCTACTGACTCAGCAAATTAGTCAAAAAACGTATGTTTGATCAGAAACTTTTTTTTCCATTTTCTCTTTCACTTTAATATTTTACTTTTCTCCCACAAGAAAGGTGATCAAAAGGATAAAATGATACATAAGTTTATAATGTGTATTTGTTTTGATGGTTTAGTCTCATAGTTGTGTTTCAAATTTGTAAAATGTGCTGGGTGTAGTGGCTTATGCCTGTTGTTCCAGCTCTTTGGGGGGCTGAAGCAGGTAGATAACCTGAGCTCGGGAGTTGAAGACCAGCCTAGGCAACATGGCAAAATCCTGTCTCTACACTACGAAAAATACAAAAATTAGCCAGGCCTGGTGGCATGTGCCTGTAGTCCCAGCTACTCAGGCCCCTGAGGCAGGAGAATTGCTCGAGCCTGGGAGGCGGAGGTTGCATTGAACCGAGACTGTGCCACTACACTCCAGCCTGGGCAGCTACACTCCAGAGCAAGACCATGTCTCAAAAAAAAATAAATAACATTTTCATTTTAATTTTTAAAAAATTGTAAAATATGCAAGTTGTTAGTGGCATTATTCACTATGTACCACATCTAAACGTAACAAGTAGTTCATTGTGTGGTTTTTCAAAAAACTTTCTGTTTCTGAAAAGGAAAACAGTTTTTTTTTTCCTCTATACTCACTCTAGTACTTTTGATCAAATGTGTGGGTTTTTCTTCCACACCAATTAATTCTCCAACTCTGTGGATACCAACTGTGTGTCCTACAATTCAATTGTGACACTCCTTGGAGTTAATACAGACCCCACAGATTAGTTATTGCAGACTCAGTTCCACAAGACTGTACCCCACTTAGACACAAATCTCGACTAGTGGTTCCCCACACTTTCGTCTGACTTGGCTACAAATTAGGTGTTTCCACAATCCCCTCCTCACGTTCAATACTTTGTTCTGATGGGCTCATAGAACTCAGGGAAACATTTCAGTTTTCTGATTTATTATAAAGGAAACAGATGAACAGCCACATGAAGAGGGTGAGGTTGGAAGGATCCCAAGTGCATCAGGTTCTGTCCCTGTGGAGTTGGGGTGTACCTCCCTCCCAGCACATGGATGTGTTTACTAACCTAGAAGCTCTCTGAGCCCCATACGTAGGGATTTTTATAGAGGCTTCGTTTGGGTGTGATTGATTATTAACTCACTATCTAGCTTCTCTGCCCTCTCTGGAGGATAGCAGAGCGGGGCTGAATGCTGCTGAGCTTCTAATCATTGCTTGTTCTTTCTGGTGTCCAGACCCCATTGGGGAGCTGTCCAGGATCCCACTAAAGTTGCTTCAGTAGAAGAAAAGATGTTCCTGTCACCCAGGAAATTCCAAGGAACTTAAGAGCTATGTGTCAAGAACTGGGGTCAGAAACCAAATGCTAGAGCAAAAGATGCTCCTAGCGCCCCTGTCATTTAGGAAGTTACAAGGATTTCAGGAGCTCTGTGCTAGGAAGCATGAGCAGAGACCAATATGTATATTTGTGATTGTGTCACAGCTAGTAAAGACATGTTTGGATATTGCAATGTGGACTTTTTTAGAGTGATTATTAATTTTCTTAGGTGCAGTCATAGTATTGTTATGAGTAGGATTGTTCTCACTAGGAGAAGCATGCTGAAGTGTTTAGGACTGCACGTCAAGCCCTCTGCAACTTACTCTCAAATAGTTTAATTAAAAAGTGTGTATCTACTTAGTTATAGTATATAGAGAAAGCAAATATAGCTAACAGTGACTCTAGGTGAAGGACATATGGTTGTTCATTTAATAGTACTTTTCTTTCAACTTTCCTGTAGGTCTGGAAATTTCAAAATAAAAAGTTGGGGGAAATTTTTAGCATTACCAATCCTATATTCTTGGAAATAACTAATTATAGCTAATGGTTAGTATTGCTTGATTTTATCCTTAAGAAACATTAGTATAAGGGAAATTAATATAATATTTATTCATTTTCACTGTTGCAGTTGTCTATTGAAAATGATACTTAATTATAAGAGTTTTATCTTTATTTTATCCTTCAAACACAGCAAATTATTATTTTTTGCATTTAAATTAAATTTGTATACTCATTAAGTGTTCATACTGGTGTAGCAATTGCATATACTGCCTATCTAATATGTAGCTTTTGGGTTAAGAGTAATATCTGATTGTAGCTATATGCTGTTTTAATATGTTAAGGTTTTAATAGTTCACCTGCCTGAATTCATTACATACTATGTATTCTTATATTTTAAGTCAAAAATTTCTCTTTAAGTCTCATGCAGATTCAAAAATGTGAGTTGGTCTTGATCCATACCTACCCAGTTGGTGAAGACAGCCTTGTATCTGATCGTTCTAAAAAAGAGGTGAGTGTTGAAATAATGAAAGAAAAGACCATTGTGGTTAATAATAATAAATACTGAGAAGGGTTATTATTAAAATGATCCATTACCAATATTTTCTGCCAAGAAAATATTTTGAGTTTTCAAAGTAAACCTCTATGGCAAGACATCTAGGGTGGTTCTTTATGGTCTAATTGTAGATTTTAAAGTGTTTTCTATTCTGCCTGCCTCTTGATGTTTATCAAAAAGTATTGCAAACCATACATAGTTTGTATTGCTCCTAAAATTTTAATTACTTTAGTGATTATTTTTATTCTATAAAAATATTTTTCCTTATTAGAGAAGCAATACACTCTTTAACAAAAATATATTCCAATAAAAAATTAATTTTACACATTCAGAGGGAAAAATCTTATTTTCCAACGTTAGTTTTACCTTTTAAATAAGTTTGAACAATTTTAAAGGAAAAGATGATCCTGTTGATTGTTAAATGGATCCACATCATAATATTCTCTATCAGTAATTTATGTTTAGAAATGTAGATATATTCTATATATCTGATTTTTCATTTTGCATTATTTAATATAAACATCGCGAGTATTACCTTAGTCCATGAATTTTTGTAGTTAAGTGGTATTTTTAGTCATTATTGCTATCATTGTGTTTTTAAGTGGTTTCCAGTTAAAAACTGGAAACTGTTTTTAAGTGGTTTCCAGTGTAAGCCTCTTTTTTATTAACTTTTTTCTGCCTCTTTTGATAATGTGGCAATGTTAGTTTTATTTTATGATAATGAAAATTTATTTGTAATTAATATTTTGCCCTGGAATGAGAAAGATTTTGTGTTATCTTGTTGTACACTACTTCTAGCTGCCTTATTTATTGATGACAGAATGAAATTTTTGTAGTGATTTCTACATTCTTTCTTTTAGTTTTATCTGCAGGGTTTTGTCCTCTCAACAAAATAAATTACTTTTTCTACAGTATCCTTCAAATCCATTTTGCATATAGATAAAAAGTAATAATTATAAAGAAATCTATTTAAATATTTCACTGTAAATTTCAGGAGGACAGGGATCATGTCTATTCACTGCTGTGTTCAATATACTCACAGTTTCTGGTATCTAGCAAACTGATTAATACATATGTGGTGAGTGAATGAGTGCATGAAAATATATCGCTAAAATAGTTGTCATGGTTAATTTATGGACCTTTTTTTCCAACTTCTAAAAAGTTAAAAATACTTAATTTTAATGGATTTATAGTAAAATAGCAGGTTACAATGAATTAATATTTTGTGGATAATTTTTCTTGCATATTTTTCTGTAGTTGTCCCCAGTTTTAACCAGTGAAGTTCATAGTGTTCGTGCAGGACGGCATCTTGCTACCAAACTGAATATTTTAGTACAGCAACATTTTGACTTGGCTTCAACTACTATTACAAATATTCCAATGAAGGTAGGCAGTTCTTTTTCCTGCTGTTTTGAAAGCACTGCTTTGCTTTTTAAGTATTTGTTTGAGGCCAGGAGCGGTAGCTCATGCCTGTAATTCCAGCACTTTGGGAGACTGAGATGGGAGGATTACTTGAGGCCAGGAGTTTGAGACTAGTCTAGTCGACATAGTAAGATCCCATCTCAATATAAAAAAATAAAAATAAAAAATTGTTGGACATGTATTATTTATTTTAATTGAACCTTTACCTTTTCTCCCCATATCATATTTTCTGTTTTGCTAGCCCACATTCAATGTCTTTGACCAGGTCAGTAAATACTGAAAAGCAACCGGAAAGGATCACAGAATAAAATGCTATATTTTTGTTTTCTAAAAGACCATGTTATGTGAGCTCTCTTAAAAAACAAAACAAAACAAAACAAAACAAAAAAAAACCGCTCTCATTGTTTTCATCAAAATACAATTTCTATTTTAAATTATTATTCTGTGATTCTTTCCCTGACAGCTGTGTTATTAGATTTTGCTTACTTTGTGTATTCTAGTGGATCTTTTATTCTCTATATTTTTGATGTTGCCCACTTGGTATAAAGGTGTCTATAGCTAATAGGTCTAACTAGGGGAAAATAGCTCATAGTTTTAAATTAGTTTATTATTCTCTAACTGAAAGACCGTAGATGTGAGCCCTGTGATTTTACTGGTGGATTTTTTAAGGAACGTATTGCTATCTGTTGCTTTTCATCATGTTAACGCTATCATTAAGTTGTTCTAGGGCTCGCACAGTGGCTGGCCTGTAGTAAGCTTCAAATGAGTTTTTACTGAGTGAAATTGAATTTAATTGTATTGATTATGTTTACAAATATAAAGTAGCCACTATATCTAAAAATTCAAATTTTTCTTACATTCCAGTTTCTATTTTCTGCCACTATATTATGAATAATAAATAGCATGAGAAATATAATCTTTTCGTTATTTCTTAATGCCATTGGCTGGTTTTTCACTACAAATTTTAGGCTTACCCTGTAGAACCTTTTGGTTGCAGAAGTAAATAACATAATAGGTACACTTTAATATATATAATGTCACATGTTATAAGAAAAATACTCTGATAGCTTGCCTGTTAATTTTGATCATATTTGTGTGCTACTGGTGTGACTCTTCAATCTTTGTGTTTTTTGGTAAATAGATAATGTTGAAATTCCTATTTCCTATTACTGAAAACAAGTTACTAAACTTGTTTGTTAGTTTGTATTTTATATAATTGATATTTGCTAATTCACTGTAGGTATTTAAAGATGCTATTTCCTCTTTTTAACAATGATTTCACTTTAAATTTATGTAAATTATTTCAATTACATTATATTTGCATATTAAAAATATTGGCAAGACAATGCATTTGGAGTAAAAAAAATTCAAAATTTCTGAATTAGTCATCTTTGTTAATTCTGACATAATGTAAAAAAAATCATTAAATACTGTATTACCTGTATATGGCCAGTTGTTTTTTAATGGAGTTTATGTTGCATGGAAAACTTGCATCTTTAAATAGATTATCCCATTGTTTTAGCTAATTATTATTGAATGTATTTGACCTCATTTTAAACAAAAAGCAAAATGAATAATTAGTGATTTTATTATTTTGAAAGCAAAACCATGTTTTTTTAAATGTTTGAAATTTTGCTTCAAGGAAGAACAGCATGCTAACACATCTGCCAATTATGATGTGGAGCTACTTCATCACAAAGATGCACATGTAGATTTCCTGAAAAGTGGTAAGAGACATTTGAAAGTATTATTTTGTATGATCTAACATATGAAAGCATATTACAGTAGCCCCCATATCCTCAGGGAAGACATTCCAAGAACCCCAGTGGATGCCTGAAACCTCAGATGGTCTCGAACCCTATACTGTATATACTGTTTTCTCCTGTACATACATACCTATGATAAAGTATAATTTATGAATTAGGCAAAGCAGGAGGAGATCAAGAACAATAAGAATAAAATAGGACAATTTTAGCAATATATTATAATAGTTATATGAATGTAGTCTCTTGGTCTCTCTCCCTCTTTCTCAAAGTATCTTATTGTACTGTACTCATCCTTCTTGGGATGATGTGAGATGATAAAATACCTACATGATGAGATAAACTGAGATGAATGATATAGGTACTGTGACATAGCGTTAGGCTACTATGGACCTTGAACACAAGCACCATGATACCTCGACCATGGATCTGATCACCAAGAAGGCTACTAATGGGCTCGTAGCGTTTATAGCATGAATATGCTGGAAAAGGAATGATTCACGTTCTAGGCAGGACAGAGTGGCCTAGTGTGAGACGTCATCATGCTACTCAGAATAGCATGCAGTGTAAAACTTATGAATTGTTTATTTCTGGACTTTTGTATTTAATATTTTTGGGCTGCAGGCTGGGCGTGGTGGCTCACACCTGTAATCCTACCACTTTGGGAGGCCAAGGTGGGCAGATCACTTGAGGTCAGGAGTTCGAGACCAGCTTGGCCAACATGGCAAAGGCCCATGTCTACTAAAACTTAAAAAATTAGCTGGGTGTGGTGGCGCATACCTGTAGTCCCAGTTACTTGTGAGGCTGAGACAGGAGACTCTCTTGAACCTGGGAGGTGGAGGTTGCAGTGAGCCGAGATCATGCCACTGCACCCCAGCCTAGGCAACAGGGTGAGACTCCATCTCAAAAAATACATGTATATCTTGGGACTGCAGTTGACCACAGGTAATGAAACCATGGAAAGCGACACAGCAAAGTTGGGGGACTACTGTAACAGCTTTGAGAAGTTCTTCAGTACAAGCCAGACTGACTATAGTTCATCCCTGTGCAAACTTATCTGTCAGTATCACCTATTAATGGCCATGGAACTAGTGTCCTGTGGAATTTACTTCAGAAAAGACTGGGCTAATACAACAAATACTGAGAAAGATAGCCATGGCTTTCTCAAACTCATTACAGTTTCATTTGCAGGCAGACAACCTTGAGGAAGGGAAAAGAATAGGAGCAAACTCGAAAGAGTGATAGACTTTTAACTTGGCCTAGAAATTAAATTTGGAAATTTAAATTAGTTTTTTTTCCTCTAAAAATTATTTCAGTCCATAGATCTCATCTCCCAAACTGATTTCTGCAACTGTATTGGCTTGGTTTAGGGGAGAAGACTCTGGAGTTAGGAAATAAGTTTTAGCTAAAGCTTTGCCACCAACTGGCAAGTCCCATATGTTTCTAGATGTATGTTTTCGTGCTTATGAATTAAAGATGCTGGATTAGATGAGCTGTAGTATTCCATTCAATTCTAAAATACAATGAAAATTGTAAGACTTTGAAGGTCATTTTAAAAGCCTTTAAGCTTTGACATTTGGTTAAATTCTGTAGAATGTTTTCTAGTAAATTGATGCTGCCAGAGAAACGGTTGACTTTGATTATGTTGTATGCATCTTCTGAAGCATAATCATGAGCCAGTCCTGACATTTGTTACATATCTGAGGAATCTTAGAATAAACCTAATGAGTTGCTAACATGAAAGAAACTATTATGATACAGGGATATATAAACATTTAACAAAGGAATATAGAGAACTTGTTTTTGAAAATATATTACATGGAAATTGCTATGAACCTGTGATGTTATATCAATTTTTAAAATGTTATTTTAAAAACTTACAAAAATGGACCAGGCATGGTGGCTCATACCTGTAATCCCAGCACTTTGGGAGGCTGAGGCAGGAGGATCACGAGGTCAAGAGATCATCCTGGTCAACATGGTGAAACCCTGTCTCTACTAGAAAATACAGAAAAGTAGCTGGGCATGGTGGCGCACACCTGTAGTCCCAGCTCCTCGGGAGCTCGGGAGGCTGAGGCAGGGGAATCGCTTGAACCCGGGAGGCAGAGGTTGCAGTGAGCTGAGATTGCACCACTGCACTCCAGGCACTCCAGCCTGGCGACAGAGCGAGACTCTGTCTCCAAAAAAAAAAAAAAACTTACAAAAATGTCAGAAATATCCTTTGTAACACAAAATAGTTCTTTGAAATAGTTGTTGACTTGGCCTGTAGTTATATGCATTACATGTGGACACTGTGTCAAATTTATTTTAACAATAGGAACAGAGCACTGTGGGAGCACACAGGAGGCTGCCTGTGGTGCCAGTAAGAGTTAGGCAAGTTTTACTGAGGTGGTAACAGTGTAGCTGGGTCTTGGTGAGTAGGCTTATACTTTAGCCCAGATACCTTCCCTAAGTTCCAGATCTTTTTTTTTTTGAGACGGAGTCTTGCTCTGTCCTCCTGGCTGGAGTGCAGTGGCGCCATCTCGGCTCACTACAAGCTCCGCTTCCCGGGATCACGCCATTCTCCCGCCTCAGCCTCCTGAGTAGCTGGGACTACAGGCGCCCGCCACCGCGCCTGGCTAATTTTTTGTATTTTTAGTAGAGATGGGGTTTCACCGTGGTCTCGATCTCCTGACCTTGTGATCCGCCCGCCTCGGCCTCCCAAAGTGCTGGGATTACAGGCGTGAGCCACCGCGCCCGGCTTTTTTTTTTTGAGACAGTCTCACTCTGTCTCCCAGGCCGGAGTGCAGTGGCACGATCTTGGCTCACTGCAAGCTCTGCCTCCCAGGTTCACGCCATTTTCCTACCTCAGCCTCCCGAGTAGTTGGGACTACAGGCGTCCTCCACCACGCCTGGCTAATATTTTGTATTTTTAGTAGAGACAGGCTTTCACTGTGTTAACCAGGATGGTCTCGATCTCCTGACCTCGTGATCCTCCCGGCTTGGCCTCCCAAAGTGCTGGGATTACAGGCGTGAGTCACGGCACACGGCCCCTAAATTCCAGATCTTTATATTCTGCTGCCTAATTGTCTCTCTTAGATGTCTCTCAGGCACCAACATCTCAACATGCCCAAAACAACTTAGGAGCTTTGCCACCTGAACTAGTCTCCCTTTTCAGTGAATGGCCCTGTTGTCTATTCATTTATATAAGGCGGAAACCTCAGAATCACTTCTGAGGCATCTAATCCATCATCACATTTTCTTGATTTCATCTACTAATATTTCTCACGTACATCAAAATCTCCATCTCAGCTACCAATAACATTTCCCTAATCCAGCCTTTCATTTTCTTACCTGTTATCTCACAGTAGCCTCCTAAATGGCCTGTCCCTATCTACTCTTTACCCTCCAGCTACAGTAACTTTCAGAATGCTAATCCTGACCATGTTCTCATGACCTTAGACCTGCCCCCTGCCCATGCTTTTCTGTTGCCCTTAGGAAAAGACAGAGCTGTTTAATGTCTTACAAGGCCCTTCATTGTCTGCTCCCCTCCCCCTTTTTATTTTCATCTCAGAACATACTAATCTTCTCTGTTTCAGCCACACAGATCTAATATTTTTCATGCTTCCTCCTGCCACAGTATCTTGGTATCTACTATTCTTTTGCCTGAGTAGTCTTTCCTCTATTTCTTTTTTTTTTTTTTTTTTTTGAGACGGAGTCTCACTTTGTTGCTCAGACTGGAGTACAATAGTGTGATCATAGCTTACTGCAGCATCAACCTCTTGGGCTACCAGCAGTCCTTCCACCTCAGCCTCCAGAGTAGCTGGGACTGCAGGTGCAAACCACAAAGCCTGGCTAATTTTTGTATTTTTTCCATACAGACAGGGTCTCACTATGTTGCCCAGGCTGGTTTCCTGACCCCCTAGCTATCCTCCCACTTAGGACTCATAAAGTGCTGAGATTTTAGATGTGAGGCACTGCATCGGGTCCGTTTCTTTAGTTAATTTCTACTCATCCCCTTATAACTCAGACCAGTCTTCACTTCGCAAGGAAACTTCCCCTGGTGTCTTGGAATAGGACAAATCTCCCTCTTTAGGCACTCATAGCACTGTATATATTTCCTTCAAAGCCTTGTCAGCTTTATGGTTGCACATTTGTTTATTATTATTAGATTAATATCTCCTTATGTATTTACTTTCCAGATCCCTTGGTTTGTGTTTCTTCTAACTAAACTTACTAGAATTCAGTATAGGTGTGCATTTTAGATTCCTTAATCTTTTTCTGAGTACTTAACCATGTCATTTTATCATTTAATAGTGTGGGCAGGGAAGAGCAGTTGTAGATGCTTGAAATTTTTTAAATTTTCGCTATTGACTTTCAGTGCAGTGACCTAAATGATTGGTTTAATAACGAATGTGGAGGAAAATTACTATTTATTTTAATTATAGATAATATCTATACTCTAGTTGGTATTTGTCCAGGGGACCTGATAAAAAGATGTTGTCTCAGAGATATTTTCTCTTACAGAGTTTAAACTCATTTGGAAATCTTGGTAAACAATTTGAAGCTTGTGATCTACTTGATAATGTTAGTGTTTCTCTGACATTTTTTTCATTGTTGTTTTTAAATGAACTTTTAATTTTAGAGTAGTTTCAGATTTACAAAATAATTGTGTAAACAGTACAGAGTTCCAGTTACTCCATACTCAGTTTGCTCTATTACTATAATTCTTTTGCTTTTATTATTACTATTTTTTTTTTTATTTTTTTGAGGCGGAGTCTCACTCTGTTGCCCAGGCTGGAGTGCTGTGTCGCGATCTCGGCCCACTGCAACCTCTGCTGCCCGGGTTCAAGTGATTCTTCTGCCTCAGCCTCCCGAATAGCTGGGATTACAGGCACCTGTCGCTGCGCCTGGCACATTTTTGTAGTTTTAGTAGGGACAGGGTTTCATCATCTTGACCAGGCTGGTCTTGAACTCCTGACCTCGTGATCCACCCATCTCAGCCTCCCAAAGTGCTGGGATTACAGGCGTGAGCCACCATGCACAGCCGCTTTTATTATTTTTTAAATTAACACATAATTGTACATATTTATGGGATACAGTGTGATGTTTTGATACATGTATACAATGTGTAATGTCTCTGACATATTTTTAAAGGTGATTCACACCTAGGTGGTGGCAGTCGAGAAGGCCCGTTTAAAGAAACGATAACATTAAAGTGGTGTACACCAAGGACAAATAACATTGGTAGGTATTTAAGAATAACTGAAAAAGACTAAATCGAAAGATTCTTCAGGTATTATGTGGGGGTCAATTAATTGATTCTGTTTTGCATTTTCGTTTTTCATTGTTTCAGGACTGAATGAACTCAGTGAACAAGTTTTTTTTTTCTTTTAATTGTGGGAATATTTCTTTATATTCTTTCAAATCAGTGTTTTCTTCTATTTCAGAATTACACTATTGTACTGGAGCTTATCGGATTTCACCTGTAGACGTAAATAGTAGACCTTCCTCCTGCCTTACTAATTTTCTTCTAAATGGTAACTTTCATCATTTAATGGTTTTGCCTGAAATTATTTATATTATTTGAATTATTTATATTATTATTAAATTATTATTTGAGTGAAATTATTAAGAGTATGAACTCTGGAAAGCTATTTTCATCACTATAGCTTTGCCATTTATTTGTGAAAGCTGTTTTTAACTTATGTAATTTGAAATACCCTTTAACAGCTTTTACTAACATTTAAAAGATGACTTTAGGTTTGGCTTTCAGGCTATTATATCTAAGCAAGTTTTATTTAATAAAATTGTGAGTATTTTTATTTTAAAAATTTGACCTTTAGAGTCTAAATTGATTTGTTTTAGAAGCTATAATTAGAAAATAGATTAAAAAAATAAAATAGAAGCTGGAATAATGTAGACTGTTTATCTTGGCCCATTGAATTTTAAATCAAAGCAAAGATGGACTTACTTGAACATGATACCTTTATCATAAATAAATATTATGTTTTTAATATTATACCATATGATTCTTACCTATGACCTTAAATCTGTGGTTTCATTGTGTGAAATTTTTTTTGCAAGTCTGAATTATTAGATTCCAAATTAAAAGCTTCTCTGGTAATTCTTATGATCATCTCAGGTTTTGGAACTAGTGATCTAAAGAGTCTGTCTTTATCATAAGGTTATGTCATTGTTAATTAAGCATAATTTGATTATCAGACTAGGTGAAATTCAGATTAACATTTGGACATGTAGAATAGAAAGTAGTTATGATTACAGTGTGGATGAGGAACTGTTATGTAAGTGAACTGGGACTGTGCCTTCTCCCCAAATGTTCTGTAGCATTAATAACCTGAGGATTATGGAGCAGTTGTCTCACTTTTCTTCTTGAGGTCCAGGAGAAAAATTCAATATGTACATGTAAATTGGATGAACCATATAGCCAAATGTATTATTTCAGAGACCACTATAGTTGTTGTGGGAAACTGTATAACTATGTAACGTTGGAGTAACTAAGATATAGTTAAGGCTAGAATTCAGATTTTTAGGCATGGAAGAGTAGATATACTAAATTAGCAATGCAGGTTAAAATACGGGGATCAATAAATAAAATGAAAAAATCTAGATGTAAATCTCAAGGAAATAAATGAGAGCCCGTTTGAGTTTCATTACTGATAGTGTAATCTTATTTTTGACAGGTCGTTCTGTTTTACTGGAACAACCACGAAAATCAGGTTCTAAAGTCATTAGTCATATGCTTAGTAGCCATGGAGGAGAGATTTTTTTGCACGTCCTTAGCAGTTCTCGATCCATTCTAGAAGATCCGCCTTCAATTAGTGAAGGATGTGGAGGAAGAGTTACAGACTACCGGATTACAGTAAGACTCTAATATCTATAAATTTTAAGTTTTGAATGTGTCATCATTCAGCAAGTAGTTATCAAGTGCTCGTTAAATGCTAAGATCTGTGGAAAAAAAGAGATTTGGAAGAAGTTGATTATTTTAATTAGGTGAATTTCCTGCAATATTTGCTCAAAAGTTCTATTTATCATTGTTTAATCTTATTTTATATTCAGTGTATAGTGAGATGTATCTGAATTGCAATGACACGCTGGAATTGTAGGAAATAATAAATTGATTTGAACTAATATTTTAGGTGAAACTTAATTTCTAGTAATTTAAATGGCAAACAGAAACCTGGAATATTTGGATTGCTGCTACTTTGAAATAACATAAACTTTTGTATTATTGGGAAGAACATAAAAGGAAATACATGTCCTTTTTTGGTAGAAATTCTGTTCTAATTTTTATTTTTTATTCTCCCTCCTCTCTTTCCTATTTGGTATTTCATAGCTGTTTACTTCTTGAGGTGGTTGTAAAAACTAAGTGTGATATATGTATATGAATATACTTTGTAAACCACAAAGTGTTATATACTGTAAGTAACTTTTTAATTAGGATTTTTTAAAAAACATAATACTTAAATAAGGAGAAGCCTAATCAATATTTATTGTAGAAAATTTAGAGAATATAGATGTCTTAAAAAAACACCCCACCTGTAAATTACCTATAATTTCATCATTCACAGATAACTCTTGTTAACATGTTTATGTTATATCAAGGTAGTTTGTTTGTTTGTTTTGAGACAGAGTTTCGCTCTTGTTGCCCAGGTTAGAGTGCAGTGGTGCAATCTTGGCTCACTGCAACCTCCGCCTCCTGGGTTCAAGTGATTCTCTTGCCTCAGCTTCCCGAGTAGATAAGATTATAGGTGCCTGCCACCATGCCCAGCTAATTTTTGTATTTTTAGTAAAGACGGGGTTTCACCATGTTGGCCAGGCTAGTCTCAAACTCCTGACCTTAGGTGATCCACCTGTCTCGGCCTCCCAAAGTGTTGGGATTACAGGTGTGAGCCACCGTCCCCAGGGTCAAGGTAGTTTTAAATAAGCAAATGAGTCTTCTAATATGATTAACTGACTCTTTTATCTTTATGTGATAGAAAAGTTAAATTATAGAAGGGGGAAGAAAGTGTTTCTTGGTTTTTACAAAAGGTGGGGAAAACATACCATGAATGCATTTATGTTTGAGGCTTTCTTCATTTTCATCGTATAAAGGCTGATAGGTTTCAAGTTCAGAAAGGATAAAAAAGTAGTGGAGTTGAGGGATACTGTTAGAAAAAATGTTTTGTTGCACATCACAGGACAGAAGACATCAGGGAAACAGACTAGTACATGTAATCCATACTGAAACATTAGACATAGTTTCTAATTTTATCTTATTTGGTTATCATTAGGATTTTGGTGAATTTATGAGGGAAAACAGATTAACTCCTTTTCTAGACCCCAGATATAAAATCGATGGAAGTCTTGAGGTCCCTTTGGAACGAGCAAAAGATCAGTTAGAAAAACACACCCGTTACTGGCCTATGATCATTTCACAAACCACCATTTTTAACATGCAAGCGGTAAGTGTTAAGTATCTTCAACTTTTCTTATAGATTAGTTATATATTCTTTATAGAAACAAATTAGAAAATTTGTAATTTATACCATTTCTTAAGCAAAGAGTGAAATATATGAGCTTGCTAAAGTTAAAGAATTAATAATTAAAAATTGAAGTGATAGTTACGGATTCCTTCACCATGATAGTCTTTAAAATCCTTTCAAAAATCAAGTTCTGCCTAGATGTTTTGATATTTATTTTTCAAGACAGATTTTCTTTTTTCTTTAAAAAAATATCTAACAGGTAGTTCCATTAGCCAGTGTTATTGTGAAAGAATCTCTGACAGAAGAAGATGTGTTAAACTGTCAAAAAACAATATACAACTTAGTTGATATGGAAAGAAAAAATGATCCTCTACCTATTTCCACAGTTGGTACAAGAGGAAAGGGCCCTAAAAGGTAGATTTTTTTTCTTATTTTCTTTATAGATCACATTTACTTGATACATACTGTTTCTCAAGATAACTTACTCTATATGTAAATTTTATTTGAGGACTTGTGTGTGTGTGTGTATATATATATATGTTTGAGATGAAATAATACAAAATCATAGAAATTGATATATTATAGCTTAGAATTTCACTATTAACTATCAAGTAAGAGGAAGGAAGTCCACATTTCATTATTTCTTTTTACTTTACCAGTAGAAAGTGACACTTCAATATTATTTAAAGAGTATTTCCAAATCTCTACTGCAGAGATGAACAATACCGTATCATGTGGAATGAATTAGAAACCCTTGTCAGAGCCCATATCAACAACTCAGAGAAACATCAGAGGGTCTTGGAATGTCTGATGGCATGCAGGAGCAAACCCCCAGAAGAAGAAGAACGAAAGAAACGAGGAAGAAAGAGGGAAGACAAAGAGGACAAGTCGGAGAAAGCAGTGAAAGATTATGAACAGGAAAAGTCTTGGCAAGACTCAGAGAGGTGACTTCTTGGCACTGATATAGCACCATGGTGCCTTTTGTTATATCACATTCTGCATAGAGCATTTTCATACATTCTAACCTGATTTAATAGTAGTTCATTTAATACATGTTTATTCATTTTCATTACTGTAATTTTATCATTCTTAAAATCTAAAGGATCTTTCTTAGACGTAAAAAAGTGTGAATTTTTACTGTTGGGGCAAAGTTAGTGTTAGTTTTTCCTAATTAACTTCTGAAAATCATAATGCATGATGTTTGGTATCAGTATGTGCTTTATGTGTTGTGAACTTCACAGATGTAATTTTATTCCTCTGTTCACTAAATATTTATTGAATGCTTAGGATGTGCCAGGCATTTGGCACAAGATCCCTACCCTTGAAGAACATACAGTGTGATGGTGGAGACAGACAATTAAATTAGTGATTGCAGGCTGGGCGCAGTGGCTCACACCTGTAATCCCAGGACTTTGGGAGACCGAGGCGGGTGGATCAGTTGAGGCCAGGAGTTTGAGACCAACCTGGCCAACACGGCAAAATCCAGTCTCTACTTAAAAAAAATACAAAAATTAGCTGGGTTTGGGAGCACATGCCTGTAATCTCAGCTACTCAGGTGGCTGAGGCATGAGAATCGCTTGAACCTGGGAGGCAGAGGTTGCTGTGAGCCAAGATCACTCCGCTGCACTCCAGCCTGGGCAGTAGAGTAAGACTCTGTCTCAAAACAAACAAACAAACAAACAAACAAACAAAAATAGTGATTGCAGCAAAGTGTGGAAGGTGCTATTTTAAAAATAGGCATAGGATGGCCTTGGAAGCACAGAAGAGCATACAGTCTATTCTGAAAATGTTCCTTAATAGTATACTCTTTTCCTTTAGTTTGTGATTTATATTATGATGTCAAAGTTAAATCTGAAAAAAAATAAAAATAATAAAGGCTTATAAATAGAAATAGCGTATCAGCTGGCTATATCTTCTGTCCCCTTGCCAGAAATCAGACCAATACCAGGTAACTTTTTTTTTATTTAATTAATTTTTATTTATTTTTTTGAGACAGAATCTCACTCTATCACCCCGGCTGGAATGCAGTGGCATGATCTGGACTCACTGCAGCCTCTGCCTCCTGGGTTCAAGTGATTCTCATGCCTCAGCCTCTCAGGTAGCTGGGATTATAGGTATACACCACCATGCCTAGCCAATTTTTTGTATTTGTGGTAGAGATGGAGTTTCACCATGTTGCCTAGGCTGGTCTCGATCTCCTGACCTTAGGGAGATCTGCCCACCTTGGCTTCCCCAAGTGCTTGGGATTACAGGCATGAGCCACTGCGACTGACCAAAAACACATCTTTTTATGATGGAAAATTTCAAACATATGTAGCAATAGAACCGATAGTTACTCATCATCTACCTTCAATGATTAACAATTCATGGCAGATCTCATTTCATATATATCTTCATCCACTACCTTCCTATTCCCATAGGAATACTTTGAAGCTAATTCTGGAAATCGTATAATTTTATTCATTAATAATAGAATGCTTCTATTCTCTTTGACTTTAGAAGCTCATGTTTTCCTTAGGGCTACTGAGCTTCTGAAACAAAACTGGCTCACCGTAAGAGGGAAAAAGTACTATCATTCAGATCCCACTGAGCTTCAAGTACACGCTTGTGTATTTTGCAAGTGTTTTTGTTCTCTAATGAAACTCTATAAAAGCTTAGGGTTAAGTTTCTGATTTGCAGAGCATAAATACATCTGCACAATACATAGACTAGAGAATAAATGGGGATAAACTTATTAAACTTATTTGTAATTTGAAATTCAGTATTATTTTGTTCATATCTTTAAAAATCAAAATTGTGCAGTTTCTTCTCAAGATCACATCATTTCCTACCTTTTAGATTTTAATTTAAGTATTCTTTTTTTTATATTTTACAGCTAATTCCTGAATTGTTACGTTATTATTATGAAGGAAAAGGGAAACTTGTATTTAATTGATTAATTTCTGTTACTGGTTTTAGATTGAAGTTTTTGATTAGTCCCTAGGTTTATTTTATGAGATTAACCATCTTCTATAAAGGTTGATATGCAAAGGTAGTTTAATTATTAGACCATTTTTAGACTTCTAAAAATTTAAACTTTACATTTCATTATTTGTCCCTCTAAAAGATTAAAAGGAATCTTAGAGCGTGGAAAAGAAGACTTGGCTGAAGCTGAGATTATAAAAGATTCGCCGGATTCCCCAGAACCTCCAAACAAAAAACCCCTTGTTGAAATGGATGAAACTCCACAAGTGGAAAAATCGAAAGGTAAGGTACAGCTGTGGTAACTAGGTTTATAAAAAGTTTTCCGGGCTGGGTGCGGTGACTCATCCCTGTAATCCCAGCACTTTGGGAGGCCGAGGCAGGCAGATCACCTGAGGTCAGGAGTTTAGACCAGCCTGGCCAGCATGGTGAAACCCCACCTCTACTAAAAATACAAAATTAGCTGGGTGATGGCACACACCTGGAATCCCAGCTACTCAGGAGGCTGAGGCAGGAGAATCACTTGCACCTAGGAGGCAGAGGTTGCAGTGAGCCAAGATCGCACCATTGCACTTCAGCCTGGGCAACAGAGCAAGACTCTATCTCAGAAAAAAAAAAAAGTTTTCCAATGAAGCTCTGTTTTGTACAGTGTTATTTAATATTGTTGTGTTTATGTGAGGAAGAGTTCTTAGGTATTCGTGGATGCTGTTTAGGAGATTCTCTGTTTACAGCCTGTATTAGTCCAGTCTCATGCTGCTAATAAAGACATACTGGAGACTGGGTAATTTTTAAAGGAAAGAGGTTTAATTGACTCACAGTTCCAGCATGGCTGGGAGGCCTCAGAAAACTTACAGTCATGGCAGAAGGAGAAGCGAACATGTCCTTCTTCACATGGCAGCAGCAAGGAGAAGGGCAGAGCAAAGGGAGAGGAAGCCCCTTATAAAACCATCAGATCTAGTGAGAACTCACTCACTGTCACGAGAACAGCATGGAAATTTGGGTGGGCACACAGCCAAACCATATCACAGCCTTAGAGAATGTGGGCAGTAAATATGTTTGTCAGTGTTAAAAACAAAAACAAGTAGTGTCATACTTTCATTAATGAAGCCTTTGGAAAATAAGCATATAAAGTTTGTATTTTAAGAAATTTTAAATATGTAAATTTGAATCTGTTTATGTTCCTGATACTATAGTAAGAGCTGGGATATTGAATACAAACTCTTTTACCCTAAACTCTTACTAAACCTAGAAATAATGTATTATAACTCATTTAATGCTATATTAAAATGTGTTTGAGTTTCAGTGTAGTTATAATTATAAACAATATTTTCACTGTAAAGCCTCTTAATCTCTTCTAGGTTAAAAGTTTAGTTTCCTCTTGAAGGAATTCTAGGCACCAAGGATATGATTTGGGATTGGCAGCTCCTGAAATCCTTCTAGGCCTTAGTTATCTTGAAGGCAAACTAGATTTAGTCTTTTTAGGATACATGTGTAATGGTATGCCATCATTAGACTACCTGATGTCCTGCCACTGTGCCTCTCCTAAGGCAGTAGAACCAGCTTGTGAATATTGGCAGCTCATCCTAGGGAGAAGGCAGGCTTGTTTGCTTTTGATATGCTTGTTATAGTGTATATATATAGTGATACATATTATATTCTTCAGTTCACTAGTTTCTTTGAAGTCAGAGATCACCCTTAAGGTGATCTTATTATATTTGCCTTTCAGGCATTTGCTAGAGGGCCCAGAAAATAATAGGATTTAAATAGATGTTTTTTGATAAATTGTTTCTCATATGACAAAATACACCACTGTTCATTAGGATGGGAAATTTAGGTATACTCTGAACAGTGTTTCAGCATTGCTTGGCAAATAGAACTCTCAAGGAGTATTACTGAAGTGGAGATTGCAGTGAGCCAAGATTCTTGCCACTGTACTCCCGCCTGGGCGACAGAGTAAGACTCAGTCTCAAAAAAAAGAGTATTTATACTGGCAAAAATTGCAAGCAACTAAAAGCCACATTAGTAAGAAAATGACTGAATAATGGTGTGTCCATAGGGTGGTATGTATGTATTTATTTATTTATTGAGACGGAGTCCACTCTTGTTGCCCAGGGTGGAGTGCAATGGCACTGTCTCAGCCCACTGCAGCCTCTGCCTCCTGGGTTCAAGTGATTCTCCTGCCTCAGCCTCCCTAGTAGCTGGGATTACAGGTGCCTGCCACCATGCCCGGCTGATTTTTATATTTTCAGTAGAGACAGGGTTTCACCATGCTGGCCAGGTTGGTCTCGAACTCCTGACCTCAGGTGATTCGCCTGCCTCAGCCACCCAAAGTGCTGGGATTACAGGTATGAATTACCACGCCCAGCCCCCACAGGGTGGTATTTATATAGCCCAAGAATAGTTATTGAATGAATATGTAAATGAGTAAGGTTTTTTAAAGCGGATTACATAAACATATGTACTGTGATCTCAATTTTAAGTTTTCATACACATATGTACTAGCTTGTCACTTAGATGAAATATCAGCTACCATTAAATTAAATGGATCCCTGATGCTTTTCACCATAGAAATATATGGAATAGCTCATATGAGAAGCAACTTGATTGCACATTACTGTCTTTCCTTGTAACTTTCTGTTTGAGCCTGATATTTGAAAAGTGTTTGTTTTTTCTTTCATTCTATTTTATAACCTAAATTGCATATCTCTTCTGATCAGCAACTTATCTGGGCCTTTTATTATACCTCAGTATTATCTGCTTTGGAAGATGACTTCCCAGGCCTCCCCAAAGTGAATTTTGTGCCTGCTGTATACACTGCACTTAAGGTTGGGCTATTCCAAATGTGCCATCTAGATTTGGCAAACGTCTATTCAGCTGTCTTTGTAAGATGCAGTAACAAAACAAAACAAAAAATTTGTTGATATAGATTTGCACTGGAAAAAAGAGTAAAATTTTTAGTTGTTAGAGCAGTGGCAATAGGATGATTTTATTTCCTTCTTTATGTGATTTATTGTTTTCTAAATTTGTTCTCATGAACACGTATTAGTTTTATAATAAGAAAAATAAGAATTTTTAAATATATATGACAATATTAGCTCTTTTTGATGTACAGTTCTATGAGTTTAGACAATGCATACCACCATCACAATCAGAGTACACAACAGTCTGTCACCTGAAAAGATTTCCTTGTATTGACCCTCTGTAGTCATCCTTCACTCTCCTTCTCCCGAATCCCTGGTAACTACTGATATGTTTTCTCTTCCTATAATCGTGCTCCCTGTAAGTTTTCAGAATGTCTTATAAATGAAAGAAAATGTCATGCCACCCTTTGAGATTGGCTTTTTTCACATAGTATTATAATGACTAATTTTATAAGAAACTGCCAACTTATTTTTCCAAAGTGGTGGCACCATTTTGCATTCCCACCACCAGTGTATGAGAGTTCTGGGTGTTCTGCATCCTTGTCCACTTACTGTTGTCAGGGTTACTGTTTTTGTTTTGTTTTTGTTTTTCATCCTATAAGGTATGTAGTGGTATTTCATTGGTGTTTTAATTTACGTTTCTCTCATGATTAATGATGGTAAAACTCTTTTCCTTTGCGTATTTTTTATTTGTTTGTCTTCTTGGGTGAAAGGTCCATTAAAATATTTTGTACATTTTTAAATTGGGTTGTTTGTTTTCTTATTAGTCGATTTATTTATCTGGATACAAGTTCTGTGTTGGATATGTGATTTGCAAGTATTTTCACCCAGTCTGTGACTTGTTCTTCTCTTAAACAATGACTTTTGCACAACAGAAGCTTTGTATTTTGATGAAGTCAAATATATCCTGTCAAATATATGAAGTCGAAAATTTTGCTTTTATGATTATGCTTTAGGTGTTACATGTTAGAAATCTAACCCAAGGTCACAAATGCTGATTTTCTTATGGGAGTTCTGTAATTTTAGGTTTACATTTAGGCCATGATCAATTTTTGAGTTATTTTCTATAAGGTACAAAGTATGGGTCAATATTAATCCTTTTGCATACAATGTCCTAATGTTCCACCAGCATTTATTGAAAAGATTATCCTTTCTTCATTGAAGTATTGTACATTTATCAGAAGTTTGTTGACTATGTATATGGGAGTCTGCTTCTGGATTCTCCTTTATATTCTATTGGTTTATGTGGCCATCCTTTCACCAATCCAGTACTGTCACAGTCACTTCAAATTAAGTCTTGTAATGAGGAAGTAAGAATCTTCTTTTTTCTTCTTTTTTGAAATTGTTTTGGCTCTTGTAATTCTTTTGCCTTATCATATTGTGCAGGAAATAGTTAACATAGCAGGCCTGAGACTATTATAATTAGAAAAGCCTGCTTGCAGGTTTGGCTCTTGGCTGACATCTGGGAACTTGGCTTTTGAGATGTTGCCTAGATAATGAACTGAACACCTGCTTCCCTTCTGAAAGTCTGGAACTTTGGTCGTTGTGGTTAGGCAGAGAATACCCACCTGATCAGCCCCCAGTAAAAACCCTGGACTCTACTCAAACAGACTTTCCTGGCAGAAATATTGCGCACGTGTGGCTGCATGTTTGCCTATGGCGGTAGTATGCACTCTTCATAAAACTCATTGGAGAGGGTGAGCATGGGAAGCCTGCAAATGGATTCTGCCAGTCTCCACCTCATGTGATTCTTCTGCTTACCGACCTGGCTGTGTCTCCTTACTGTATTGCTGTAATCATTCTTAACCAGGAGTATAACTTTACATGTAGTCATTTGAGTCCTTCCATCAATCACTGAACTAGTGGTTGCTCTTGGGGACCCTGAAACACATTAATTTCAGAATAAGAGGAAAATGATTGCCTTAATTGTGTAAAATGAACTACAGAATTAACTACCTTAATTGTGTCAAATGAACAACAGAATTAAAGGTAAGTGTAAATTTGTAAACTCGGAAGTAATAAATTATTCTTTTTTTTTTTCTCTCTCCTTTTAAATATAACACCAGGGCCAGTGTCCTTATTATCCTTGTGGAGTAATAGAATCAATACTGCCAATTCCAGAAAACATCAGGAATTTGCTGGACGTTTGAACTCTGTTAATAACAGAGCTGAACTGTATCAACATCTTAAAGAGGAAAATGGGTTTGTGTTATTTATTGTCAAAATTGGTTTTGTCAATTGCCTGTACAGTACCTTAACAAACATTGCTTATTTGTAATAATCAGCAATTTTTTATTACTAATATTATGAACTAATACATGTTCCCCATAAGGAGAAAAAATTAACCTCTTTGATTTTTGCTTGTAAAAGGCTCAATTATATTGATTGTAACCCTGAAAGTATTTATTCCTTAGAGCATTTCTTTTCAATGCTTAGTAAACATTATAGAGGGAAAAATCATACCACTTAGGATATAATACCAATCTCTGTATAATAACAGAGAGAAATGTTTTCCTATTAAGGAATACAATATTAAGAATATTGATTATAATAAAATAAATCTCAGATCTGATTATTTTGATTTTTTTTTTTTTCAGAAGAAATCCTCTTAAAAATTTGTTGGTAGAAATACATTTATTTAGTGCAAAAGGAAGTAAATTCTGACTAAATCGTAGAGATTTTTTCCTTAGTTTTGCTTGGAAAGGGAGAGTGTGGTATAGTCAAACAAACAAACAAAAAACAGTAGCCTTTGACATGTGACCTTGGGAAAGTCACTTGGTCTCTCAGGGCCTCAATTTTCACTGTGAAATGAAGTTGGCTTAGCTAGAGGAACCCTATCGTTAGTCTTTTCCTAAAATGCTGATGTTCTGTTCTGTGAATATATTATTTTAAGTTTCATGTGAAAGGTAGATAAGGAGACAAAAATGTTAATGAATATTTATTTTATCAACTCATTTTTTCCTCCTATTTTCAGGATGGAGACAACAGAAAATGGAAAAGCCAGCCGGCAGTGAAGAGTGACTTGAAGAACTAAATTTAGTATATTGCAAAAATATTTTGGGTGGAATTCGATATAAGTACTTTTACAGCAAGATTGTATAGTTATGTTGCCTGGACTGGTTTTTACATTTTTAAAATATTTCAACTATCGTTTTTGTACTAATTATAAAATTGGCACATAATTCAAAAATATACATTTGAGATGATTTGCCCTCCCAAATTATACAAATTTATTTTATGGTATAAAGTGTTCTCTCTGGAAATGTTTTTAAAAAAATTCTTAGGCTTCTCTTTGCCAAATAAAACTATTAAAATATTTGAAATGCAAAACATTTGAGAATTCCTTTAGAAAAAACGTTAGTCACTTAATGACTAAAAACAACCTGTAGGAATTTTTAAAAATTTGATGAGAGTTTAAGATTTGCAATACTTAATATAAAATCTTTCCTATTAAGCTGCATCGTATATTGTGCTTTTCTAAAAAAGAACATTGTTTTTATTTTGTTTTAAGTTATTTTGCATATGTGTTCTTAATCCATTTAAAAGTAGAGTTTTCAGGTAGGTTGTGTAATTTTATATATACTAGTATTGGGTAGTTTTACTCTTTACGTTTTTCTGCTAAATATTTTCCATCCATTTGCTTTTCTTACTGAAAGAGAAGCATAAAGGAAATCACTTCACAGATTTAGAAGCAAGGAAAGTTACTAGGTTGTTTTTATCTCTGGATGAATCTTAGTCTCATTTCTCAGAAATGTCATGGTTATATGTTATATGTTTCTTGGGCCTTTTTCCTGTGCTGCTTCATCTAGAGGTTTATAACGTGTTACAAGAGGTAGGTTATTTCAATGTTAAATGCTAATTGTAAGTTTGCCATTTTTTTCCTTGAGTGTTGATTAGAGAAAGGAAGCTCTTTATACAGACTCAGTATTTTCTACTGAAAAAAAACAACTGGTCTTTACACAGGGGTTCAGCAGCCTTCCGGGTCAGCCTGATGAAATTGACATTACTCTCCTTTATCAACTCCTGTCTCATTCTCAGCCCTCTTCCCTAAGATAGAGCTACTTTTACTCAATTCCACTGTGTTTAGATATACATTGACACAAACCATACACAGGCAGGGCCAGGCCTAATTAGCATCTTAGACTTGTGGGGTTTAAGGAACTGTATCTCAATAGCTAATTAATAGATCATATTTACATTTGAATGGGCTCTGACCTTTTATTTATTTATTTATTTACTTATTTATTTATTTATTTTACTTTAAGTTCTGGGATACATGTCCAGAACGTGCAGGTTTGTTACATAGGTATACGTGTGCCATGGTGGTTTGCTGCACCCATCAACTTGTCATCTGCATAGGTATTTCTCCTTATCTTATCCCTCCCCTTGTCCCCCACCCCGCCAATAGGTCCCGGTGTGTGATGTTCCCCTCCCTGTGCCCATATGTTCTCATTGTTCAGCTCCTACTTATGAGTGAGAACATGCAGTATTTGATTTTCTGTTCCTGGAAACCATGGATGGTTTCCAGCTTCATCCATGTCCCTGCAAAGGACATGAACTCATCCTTTTTTCTGGCTGCATAGTATTCCATAGTGTATATGTGCCACGTTTTCTTTATCCAGTCTAACATTGATGGGCATTTGGGTTGGTTCCAAGTCTTTACTATAGTGAATAGTGCTGCGATAAACATATGTGTGCATGTGTCTTTATAGTAGAATGATTTTTAATCCTTTGGGTGTATACCCAGTAATGGGATTGCTGAGTCAAATGGTATTTCTGGTTCTAGATCCTTAAGGAATTACCACACTGTCTTCCACAATGGTTGAATTAATTTACACTCCCACCAACAGTGTAAAAGTGTTCCTATTTCTCTACATCCTCTCTAGCATCTGTTATTTCCTGACTTTCAATGATCGACATTCTAGCTGGTGTGAGATGGTATCTCATTGTGGTTTTGATTTGCATTTCTCTAATGACCAGTGATCATGAGCTTTTTTTCATATGTTTGTTGGCCACATAAATGTCTTCTTTTGTGAAGTGTCTATTCATACTCTTTGCCCACTTTTTGATGGGGTTGTTTTTTTTTCTTGTAAATTTGTTTTAAGTTCCTTGTAGATTCTGTATATTAGCCCTTTGTTCAATGGATAGATTGCAAAAACTTTCTCCCATTCTGTAGGTTGCCTGTTCACTCTGATGTAGTTTCTTTTGCTGTGCAGAAGCTCTTTAATTAGATCCCATTTGTCAGTTTTGGCTTTTGTTGCCATTGCTTTTGATGTTTTAGTCATGAAGTCCTTGCCCATGCCTATGTCCTAAATAGTATTGCCTTGGTTTTCCTCTAGGGTTTTTATGGTTTTTCTTCTTACGTTTAAATCTTTAATCCATCTTGAGTTAATTTTTGTATAAGGTATAAGGAAGGGGTCTAGTTTCAGTTTTCTGCATATGGCTTGCCAGTTTTCCTAGCACCATTTATTAAATAGAGAATCCTTTCCCCATTGTTTGTTTGTGTCAGGTGTGTCAAAGATCAGATGGTTGTAGATGTGTGGTGTTATTTCTGAGTCCTCTGTTCTGTTCTGTTGGTCTATATATCTGTTTTGGTACCAGTACCATGCTGTTTTGGTTACTGTAGCCTTGTAATATAGTCTGAAGTCAGGTAGCGTGACACCTCCAGCTTTGTTCTTTTTACTTAGGATTGTCTTGGCTATACAGCCTCTTTTTTGGTTCCATATGAAATTTAAAGTAGTTTTTTTCTAATTCTGTGAAGAAAATCAATAGTAGCTTGATGGGAATAGCATTGAATCAATAAATTACTTTAGGAGGTGTGGCCATTTTCACAATATTGATTCTTCCTATCCATGGGCATGAAATGTTTTTCCATTTATTTTTGTCCTCTCTTATTTCCTTGAGCAGTAGTTTATAGTTCTTCTTGAAGAGGTCCTTCATATCCCTTGTAAGTTGTATTCCTAGGTAATTTATTTGCTTTGTAGCAATTGTGAATGGGAGTTTGCTCATGCTTTGGCTTTCTGTTTGTCTGTTATTGGTGTTTAGGAATGTTTGTGGTTTTCGCACATTTATTTTGTATCCTGAGACTTTGCTGAAGTTGCCTATCAGCTTAAGGAGTTTTTGGGCTGAGGCGATGGGGTTTTTTAAATACACAATCATGTAATTTGCAGAGGTAATTTGACTTTCTCTCTTCCTATTTGAATACACTTTATTTCTTTCTCTTGCCCGATTGCCCTGGCCAGAACTTCTAATACTGTGTTGAATAGGAGTGGTGAGAGAGGGCATCCTTGTCTTGTACCGGATTTCAAAGGGAATGCTTCCAGCTTTTGCCCATTCAGTATAACATGGACTGTGGGTTTGTCATAAATAGCTCCTATTAATTTTCAGATAGATTCCATCAATACCTACTTTATTGAGTGTTTTTAGCATGAAGGGGTGTTGAATTTAACAAAGGCCTTTTCTGCATCTATTGAAATAATCATGGTTTTTGTCATTAGTTCTGTTTATGTGATGGATTACATTTATTGATATGCATATGTTGAACCAGCCTTGCATCCCAGGGATGAAGTCGACTTGATTGTTGTAAATAAGCTTTTTAATATGCTGCTGGATTCGGTTTGCCAGTGTTTTATTGAGGATTTGCACATCGATGTTCAGCAGGGATATTGGCCTGAAATTTTCTTTTTTTGTTGTGTCTCTGCCAGGTTTCAGTATCAGGATGATGCTGGCTTCATAAAATGAGTTAGGGAGGAGTCCCTCTTTTTCTGTTGTTTGGAATAGTTTCAGAAGGAATGTTACCAGCTCCTCTCTATAGTAGGATTCAGCTGTGAATCCGTCTGGTCCTGGGCTTTTTTTGGTTGGTAGGCTATTAATTACTGCCTTAATTTCAGAGCTTATTGGACTATTCAGGGATTCAACTTCTTCCTGGTTTAGTCTTGGGAGGGTGTATGTGTTTAGGAATTTTTCCATTTTTTCTAGATTTTCTAGTTTATTTGGATAGAGGTGTTTATAGTATTCTCTGATGGTAGTTTGTATTTCTGTGGGATCAGTGGTTCCCCTTTATCATTTTTTATTGTGTCTATTGGATTCTTCTCTCTTTTCTTTATTAGTCTGGCTAGCGGTCTATCAATTTTGTTGATCTTTTCAAAAAACCACCTCCTGGATTCATTCATTTTTTGAAGAGTTTTTCATGCTCTGTCTCCTTCAGTTCTGCTCTGATCTTAGTTATTTCTTATCTTCTGCTAGTTTTTGAATTTGTTTTTGCTTCTGTAGTTCTTTTAATTGTGATGTTAGGGTGTCAATTCTAGATCTTTCCCGCTTTTTCTTGTGGGCATTTAGTCCTTTAAATTTTCTTCCAAACACTGCTTTAGCTGTCTCCCAGAGATTCTGGTACATTCTGTCTTCGTTCTCATTGGTTTCAAAGAACTTATTTATTTCTGCCTTAATTTTGTTATGTACCCAGTAGTCATTCAGGAGCAAGTTGTTCAGTTTCCGTGTAGCTGTGCGGTTTTGAGTGACTTTCTTAATCCTGAGTTCCAATTTGATTGCACTGTGGTCTGAGAGACTGTTTGTTATGATTTCCATTCTTTTGCATTTGCTGAGGAGTGTTTTACTGCCAATTATGTGGTCAGTTTTAGAATAAGTGTGATACGGTGCTGAGAATAATGTATATTCTGTTGATTTGAGGTGGAGAGTCTTGTAGATGTCTATTAGGTCCAGTTGGTCCAGAGCTGAGTTCAAGTCCTGAATATCCTTGTTAATTTTCTGTCTTGTTGATCTGTCTAATGTTGACAGTGGGGTGTTAAAGTCTCCCACTATTATTGTGTGGGAGTCTTAAGTATCTTCGTGGGTGTCTGAGAACTTGCTTTATAAATCTGGGTGCTCCTGTATTAGATGCATATATATTTAGGATAGTTAGCTCTTCTTGTTGCATTGATCCCTTTACCACCATTATGTAGTGTCCTTTTTCTTTTTTGATCTTTGTTGGTTTAAAGTCTATTTTATCAGGGACTAGGATTGCAACCCCTGCTCTTTTTTGCTTTCCATTTGCTTGGTAAATCTTCCTCCTTCCCTTTATTTTGAGCCTGTGTGTGTCTTTGCATGTGAGATGGGTCTCCTGAATACAGCACACTGAAGGGTCCTGACTCTTTATCCAGTTTGCCAGTCTGTGTCTTTTAATTGGGCCATTTAGCCCGTTTACTTTCAAGGTTAATATTGTTATGTGTGAATCTGATCCTTCCATCATGATGCTAGCTGGTTATTTTGCCCATTAGTTGATGCAGTTTCTTCATAGTGTTGATGGTCTTTACAATTTGATTTGTTTTTACAGTGGCTGGTACCAGTTTTTTCCTTTCCATATTTAGTGCTTCTTTCAGGATGTCTTGTAAGGCAGGCCCACTGGTGGTGACAGAATCCCTCAGCTTTTGCTTGTCTGTAAAGGGTTTTATTTCTTCTTCATTTAGGAAGCTCAGTTTGGCTGGATATGAAATTCTGGTTTGAAAATTCTTTTCTTTAAGAATGTTGAATATTGGCCCCCACTCTCTTCTGGCTTGTAGGGTTTCTGTGGAGAGATCCACTGGTAGTCTGATGTGCTTCCGTTTGTGGGTAACCCGACCTTTCTCTCTGGCTGCCCTTAACATTTTTTCCTTCATTTCAACCTTGGTGAATCTGATGATTATGTGTCTTGGGGTTGTCCTTCTCAATGAGTATCTTTGTGATATTCTTTGTGTTTCCTGAATTTGAATGTTGGCCTGTCTTGCTAGGTTGGGGAAGTTCTCTGGAATAATATCCTGAAGTGTGTTTTCCAACTTGGTTCCATTCTCCCTATCACTTTCAGGTACACCAGTCAAACAGAGGTTTGGTCTTTTCACATAGTTTCATATTTCTTGGAGGGTTTGATTGTTCCTTTTCATTCTTTTTTCTCTCATCTTGTCTTCATACTTTATTTCATTAAGTTGATCTTCAGTCTCTGATATCCTTTCTTCTGCTTAATCGATTGGGCTATTGATACTTGTGTATGCTTCACAAAGTTCTCGTGCTGTATTTTTCAGCTCCATCAGGTGATTTATGTTCTTCTCTAAACTGGTTATTCTAGTTGGCAGTTCCTCTAACCTTTTATCCGGGTTCTTAGCTTTCTTGCATTAGGTTAGAAATGCTCCTTTAGCTTGGAGGAGTTTGTTATTACCCACCTTCTGAAGCCTACTTCTGTCAGTTCATCAAACTCATTCTCCATCCAGTTTTGTGTCCTTGCTGGCGAGGAGTTGTGATCCTTTGGAGGAGAAGAGGCATTCTGGTTTTTGGAATTTTCATCCTTTTTGTGCTGATTTTTCCTTATCTTTGTGGATTTATCTACCTTTGGTCTTTGCTGTTGGTAACCTTTGGGTGGAGTTTTTGGGTAGTCATCCTTTTTGTTGATGTTGATGCTATTGCTTTCTGTTTGTTTGTTTTCCTTCTAACAGGCCTCTCTGCTGCAGGTCTGCTGCAGTTTGCTGGGGGTTCACTCCAGACCCTGTTTGCCTGGGTATCACCAATGCAGGCTGCAGAACAGCAAAGATTGCTGCCTGCTCCTACCTCTAGAAGCTTTGTCCCAGAGGGCCACCCACCACATACCAGTTGGAGCTCTCCTGTATGAGGTGTCTGTTGACCCCTGCTAGGAGATGTCTCCTGGTGAGGAGTCATAGGTGTCAGGGACCAGCTTGAGGAGGCAGTCTGTCCCTTAGCAGAGCTCGAGCACTGTGCTGGGAGACGCGAGCACTGTGCTGGGAGAACCTCTGCTGTCTTCAGGGCCGGCAAGCAGGAACCTTTAAGTCTGCTGAAGCTGTGCCCACAGCTGCCCCTTCTCCCAGGTGCTGTGTCCCAGGGAGATGGAAGTCTTATCTATAAGCCCCTGAATGGGGCTGCTGCCTTTCTTTCAGAGATGTCCTGCTCAGAGAGGAGGAATCTAGAGAAGCAGTCTGGCTACAGTGGCTTTGCGGAGCTGCGGTAGACTGCCCAGTTCGAACTTCAGGCAGCTTTGTTTATACTGTGAGGGGAAAACCGCCTAGTCAAGCCTCAGGAATGACAGACGCCCCTCCCTGCACCTAGCTTCAGCATCCCAGGTCGACTTCAGACTGCTGTATTGGCAGCGAGAATTTCAAACCAGTAGATCTTAGCTTGCTGCGCTCTGTGGGGACAGGATTCGCTGAGCTAAACCACTTGGCTCCCTGGCTTTAGCCCCTTTTCCAGGGAAGTGAATGGTTCTGTTTTGCTGGCACTCCAGGTGCCACTGGGGTATGAAAATAACCTCCTGTAACTAGCTCAGGGTCTGCCCAAACAGCCGCCCAGTTTTGTGCTTGAAACCCAGGGCCCTGGTGGCATAGGCATCTGAGGGAATCTCCTGGTCTGTGGACTGTGAAGACCATGGGAAAAACATATAATCTGGGCCAGATAGCACTGTCCTCATGGCAGGGTCCCTCACAGCTTCCCTTGGCTAAGGGAGGGAGTTCCTCGACCCCTGGCACTTCCCAGGTGAGGCAGTGTCCCAACCTGCTTCTGCTCGCCTTCCATGGGCTGTACCCACTGTCTAACCAGTCCCAATGAGATGAACCAGGTACCTCAGCTGGAAATTCAGAAATCACCCGCCTTCTGCATTGGTCTCACTGGAAGCTGCCGACCAGAGCTGTTCCTATTCAGCCATCTTGCTCTGATCTTTTATATCTTATTCTTGTTATACAGTTTTCATCTTGTGCTGTCCATTTCTTTCATTTGGGGTCCCTGGTTTATTTCTTGATCCAGAGTTCTTTCCTTCACAACCCATCTTCAAAGACTGGGATCTTGTTTTACTCTGAGTTTATGTTCCTTCCTTTTTCATGGTGTAAGGCCATGCTACTGGTTGACAGTCATATCTACTTTTCAGCCTCCATTTGTATATACTATTTATTAACTCCTGTTACTTTGCTCTACCGACTGGGAGACTATTTCTATGACTGAATTTCGAACTGTGCCAGTAGCTTTCTATATTACTCCATGTTGTTTATTGATAGGCTCTCCAGCTAACAATTATTATTATTATTATTATTATTATTTTGAGATGGAGTCTTGCTTTGTCACCCAGGCTGGAGTGCAGTAGCGCAATCTCAGCTCACTGCAAGCTCCGCCTCCTGGGTTCATGCCATTCTCCTGCCTCAGCCTCCCGAGTAACTGAGACTAGAGGTGCCCACCACCATGCCTAGCTTATTTTCTGTATTTTTAGTAGGGACCGGGTTTCGCCATGTTAGCCAGGATGGTCTCGATCTCCTGACCTCGTGATCCGCCCGCCTTGGCCTCCCAAAGTGCTGGGATTACAGGCATGAACCACCATGCCTGGCCTCTCCAGCTAACAATTCTGCAGGATTAACTAGATGTTCTTTGGACACCCACTTCACCCTCCAGAGATGGTTCATATTGAGGATTTAACTAATCAAGAGAAGTGGACAAAATGTAAATTATAAAATACTTATCACTCATGGTTTTATTCCATTTTCTGCTGCTGTAACAATATCACAGACTGAGTAAATTATAAAGGAAATAAATTTATTTAGCTCAAAGTTCTAGAAGCTGGGAAGTCCAAGATCAAGGGGCCACTCCTGGTGAAGGCCCTTGTGCTGTGTCATTACATGGCAGTTGGGCGGGTGAGCATGAGAGACAGAGAGAGGAAATTGGGCCAAACTCCATTCTTTTATCAGGAACCCACCCCTGCAACAATTAACCCAGTCCTGTGATAATGGCATTAATGTATCCATGAATGGGAGCTCTCATAGACTAATCATCTCTTAAAGATCCCACCTCTTCATACTGTTACGATGGCAATGAAGTTTCGACACGAGTTTTGATAAGAGCATAGAAACCATAGCACTCATCTATACTGGAATCTTAAGTCCAGACTTAATGATTGTGGGAATCAAAGTTACACTAACAGAGAATATATGTACTTTCAATTATATTAAAACATTCTACTGACTGAAAGTTATTTTTATAACTATAAGGCAAAATTTTTACAGCACTCTTACTATCACATGGTATGTTTGACAAACGGTTACACACAATCATAAATACAGTGAGATTTTTCTCCAGAAAATTCCAGTGTATTGGAATATTGTTCAAAATCACCATATGGACGTGCAACCATCATTACAACTTGCATAGAATTATTAATACGAACATTGACATTAATGCTTTGGGTAAGAATTAAGAATCAGCTTGAACAATACACAGCTTGGTTTTGGAGGACCATCAATTATTTGAATTCTTTAGTACTGGTATTCTTTACAGTGAACTAAGGTGCTCTTATCTCAGAGCAAAACAATTTACAGTACTTTAAGATTGTTTTATGAAGCACTGAGTTATTTGCTTTGTTATTTCTGGCACATTTCAATTAAAATCATTAGCGTAATTTCACATATGTGGAGAACAAAAGCATCCAAATGGTAATTTTGTTACAGAGGTGCTGCTAAATGTGAGCAAATCTAAAAATTTCCGTATCATAATGATGGGAAGCATTAGACTTAATTTAGGAAATTCCAGGATCTGAATTTATTCCTAAGATGTTTGATTTCATCAAGATTTCTATCTCAGTGATTAAAATGAACATCTTAGCTTGAATAATGAAATTACCATTTTTATATGCAAAGTATATTGAATATTGGCAATTTGTTATGGTACAATATGTATGTTTGTCTTTATATCCTGTCTGAATATTCAATAGAAACTAAATTTAGCAGCTTGTGTATATTGAAACAAGTTCCTCCTAAAGAAAGGTACAAATTTAATTTAGTGTTTAATTAGAAATTTTCTTATTTGTAACATTTTAAATTAATTCCACAGCTGTTTTGAATCAGTTGAAAGTGAAAAGACCCAAAGGAGAAAAGGTGATATTAAGTGCCCCTATAATTTCTTAGTAAGAAATGGGGTAGTAAACAATAAACTCTTTAGATTAGAAGATTAAAAATAAAATATTGTCTTACTTTAAAATAGATAATCACCTTAAGTTTGTGTACTTACCAAGTTCAAGAACAGGCCTTGGGGATCAAGTTTAAAGGGACAGAAGAGGAAAAAAAAAGGTCAAAGAGGTGGGCATAAACTGCCACGGGAGCTGCAGAGATATTCAGAAGACACAGTTAAAACAGTGCATTTGGATATGCCAACCAAGATGCTGGTAATGACTTCCAAAAGGCCATTTCCATGGAATGGTGGGAATAGAAACAATTGTAGCAATTAAAATGTTACATGAATGAAGTTAAAAGTAGAGGATGATGAATGTTGCCAGCTGTTTCAGAAATACGGTAACAAAAAATGCTCTTGCCTGTTGTGGTAGCTTGGTAGAAGAGAATTGAGAGAAGTTTTGTTATTTTTTGGTAGTCTTTTTATATCATCCAGTGTGTGGATTTTTAGAACAGTGGCATGAGCTTGTTTGTAAGCGAAAAGTAAAATACAACGAAGAGGTAAAGATTCCATAATTCTTTGCCCATACATAGTAGGACATCAACCTATTCGTGTATTTATTATTGTTAAATTAATCATGCCTTTATGTGGAGGGTTGTAATGAGTGCCTTGCATTGGTGGTTTATAGCACTTCTCACATTTGCTGACCATAATGTATGAATCATTACATGAATTGTTTATGGTAGTGGCAGTCTGGGTGACGGCCACCAATTTATAATTGATATCCAGGCTTTCAAGGGGATATAACTGATATAATTGACTAGGCTTTCAAGGGGAAATAACTGATTAGAATTCACTGGGAGTATGTTAATACAATTAACACAGAGGACAAATTATTGCTTATCTTTTGACAATCTGATTGTTGATTTTACCTAATTTCCATATTGATTAGTCCTATTTCTTGAACAGTAGTTGATGCATTTAGATTTCTGATGACAAATTTATTTACTCTTCCTCTGACTAATGAGATCCATTTCATAATGAAATAGGGGTTGATATTTTGGAGGTAGGAAAAATATCTGCTCTTGTTTCCATGCCAGGGATCACATTTTCTCTGTAAGCTTGATGTTGAGAAGACAGTGGTAACCCTCGCCATAACTGAGGGGAAGGTGGAACTTCACACTCCAGAATGGGTGGCTTTCGGGGCCTTAGCACATCCATTTCTTGGGCAGTGTTACTTGTTAGCGTTCTTCCTTGAAACACCAGGGACTGAGGAACAAGAAAAGTCTGACAACTCTTACGGAAATGGTAAGCTACACTTGCTGCTGCCGCTACCACAACTAGTAGACACGTACTTACCAGCAAGGCCATGAGAACATTTCTAATCCAGGGACTATTTTCTGTGTTAGATGAAGCTACAATGCTGTTTCCAGTTAGCCGATTGTCTAGCTCCAGAGTAAGGCAGATTCCACTATATGTGATGTTCTCAACTGTGCCAATTTTGTATTCTGGCAGCATAGCATATACAAAGTTGGGATGGACATTTCCATCAGGCCTCCTTAGTTTAAACATTGTTTCCTGGATTTCTTTGTTAGGACACCGTTTCAGAGAACTGCTGTTGACTAAACATAAGGCCCTGTTATACCAGGATATAATAGTAGACCCTGATCTCAGAGTAATTAATACAATCTGTTCAGGGTTACTAGAGTTTAGATAGTCAGTGAGTTTAGGAAAAAATAAACCAATCCTCTCTCTCCTTTTAAGGAATGAGTAGAAACTGTTTTTTGTGCGCAGAGTGTAAGCGTGGCAGGGAGTAGTTCTGGGTAGTTTCAGTTCAATAGTCAAAGGCATCTGAGCAACCAGGCCCCCGGAATCAGTGGCACAGAGAAGAAATTCCTGAGGGGAATATTGGAAATCCAGTTCTAGGGGATACCCATACAGTATTTGATGAGTCATTAAATTGCAGCCAGCTTTCTGGGCCCAAAGGATACTCATTTACTGATTTTATTTCCAGTGTCAAGTGAGTTGAGTTGCCATCTTCCTGGTCATAAAAGGTGTCAGGAGGGATTGGGAAATGAAATGTGTGCCCAACAGTTGCTGTTATCAATTGGATTGAATTAACAACTGTTGGAAATGTGTTGGGTTGACCTAGAAGAAGTGAACAAGAAATACATTTCCATAAATACTACTATTTATGTAAATGCTTAAGGTTGTCTTGATGGTTAACTTGTTTCCTCCCTTAGTTTTACATAGGGAAGTAGGAACACTTCTATTGATCTCCTCTCTGTCTCTCTCTCTCTCTGTATACACACAGATACATTTATATACACAAAGATATATATATATACACACACACACAAAGATATACACACACACACACACACACACACACAAAGATATTAGTATTACCAACTAATCAAATCTGGTTTAGGGGACTTCAGAAAAACAGTATTTTGGCAAAGAGCCTAAATTCTTAAAACTGATTTTTTTGTTTGTTCGTTAAAAATTGAACAGGAAAAGTTTTGTTTTTTTGGTTTTTGGCGTTTTTTTTTGAGACGGAGTCTCGCTCTGTCTCCCAGGCTGGAGTGCGGTGGTGCAATCTTGGTTCACTGCAAGCTCTGCTTCCCTGGTTCATGCCATTCTCCTGCCTCGCCACCACGCCCGGCTATTTTTTTTTTTTTTTTTTGTATTGTTAGTAGAGACGGGGTTTCACCGTGTTAGCCAGGATGGTCTCGATCTCCTGACCTCATCCGCCTGCCTCGGCCTCCCAAAATGCTGGGATTACAGGCGTGAGCCACCACGCCTGGCCCAGGAAAAGTTTTAAAGATCAGTACATACAAGTTACATAATGGTACATGTTAGTTACATAATTGAACAGAATCATAGTAACAAACTAGTGCTCAAATTTCAATTAACATTTAAATCTCAAACTACAAAACATTTCAAGCTCTGCATAGATACATTTTGGTGTTTTCTGAGCAAGATGAGATAACATCACAAAAATGGGGCTATGATGCGATATAACAAAGGCAGGTGGCTCTAGATATTGTGGGGAGCATTAAGTTGGAAAGAAGAGGAGTATCATGCTACTGAAAAAAAATGAATCAAGATAGAGTAGTGCAATCACCTGATAAACAGAAAGACTATTTGAAAGTGACATCTAAGTACTGTTGCATATTTAATGGGATTGATTAACAGTGTAAGTCCTAACTAGTAGGGAGATCTGTTTCTACTGAATTTCAAACAGCATCAAGTTCCATCAGCCTTACCATTCCATGATGATAGAATTGCTTACCTGGGTGTGACATGGTCTCAGGTTTCTGAGATTCAGAATGCAGAGCACATGTTGTCAGCATCTATGTTACTTGAAGCAGGTCATATTTAGTGACAGACAAACTGGTTGCACCTTGTCTAACTAATGTTTCTGTAAACTTTGTAGTTACTCCAAAGGAACCTCTTTTTGTTGTTGTTGTTTTGTTTTTATTTTTTAAGACAGGGTCTCACTCTGTTGCCCAGGCTGGAGTGCAGTGGCACAGTCATGGCTCACTGCAGCCTCAACCTCCCAGGCTCAAGTGATCCTCCCACCTCAGCCTCCAGAGTAGTTGGGACTACAGTCATGGGCCACTACACCCGGCTAAATTTTTAAATTTTTAAATTTTTGTTTGTTTGTTTTCGTAGAGACAGGCTCTCACTATGTTGCCCAGGCTGGTCGCAGATTCATGAGCTCAAGCAATCTTCCTGCCTCAGCCTCCCAAAGTGCTAGGATTCAGGTGTGTGCCACCACACCTGGCCCTTAATTTAGACATTTAATTTAAACAGGGAAATCTCCCCCAAATTAAAGATCAATGAAAATTTCCATGGAAATTACCATACAAGTATGTTTCAATTTGAAACAAGTTCTAAGGCAATCACTCTGATATGAGTTAGCTAGTTCAGAGAAGAGAAGATGAGCAGAGATGATGGCTTGCATTTAATGAATCGTGTCAGGCACTGTGCTAAGTACATATTTCATTTTATCTTCACAAACTTTTGGAATAATTATCCTCAGTTTATAAATGATAAAAGTAATATACTAATGTGAATACCTAATATTACACATATAGTACATTATACAGCTAGATTTCAAACCCCTGTTTCACCATAGATACTGAGTTCTTAATCATCATACTGCCTGTTTGCAGTATATCATGAGATAAATAAACTAAATGAAAGAGGATGGTTTTAACTTTAGTTGTAGAGTTTGAATCTGTTAGCAAGCATTTTTCTAACTGTGGTGGTCTGTGAGACTGCAACAGGGTCGGGCACGGTGGCTCACGCCTGTAATCCCAGCCCTCTGGGAGGCTGAGGCGGGTGGATGACCTGAGGTCAGGAGTTTGAGACCACCCTGGCCAACATGGTGAAACCCCATCTCTACTAATAATACAAAAAAAAAAAAAAATTAGCCAGGCATGGTGGTGGACACCTGTAATTCCAGCTACTTGGGAAGCTGAGGCAGGAGAATTGCTTGAACCCAGGAGGCGGAGATTGCGGTGAGCTGAGATCACATCATTGTACTCCAGCCTGGGCAACAACAGTGAAACTCAGTCTCAAAAATAAAATAAAGACTGCAGCAGATGAATCATTTAGGAATAATAATAACTGGACAGAGTAATGGCTTGAAGTTCCTTCCAGGTTTGTGAGTCTTTGATCAATCTATTGTAAACACAGTACACATTAAATAATGTGTATAAGGCATAAGATGGGTACCGTATTTTGTTATTGACTTTTTTTTTTTAATTTATTTATTTTTTGGAGATGGAGTTTCGCACTTGTTGCCCAGGCTCTTGCCTGATCCTCCGGAGTAGCTGGGATTACATGCACCTGCCACCACGCCCGGCTAATTTTTTGTACTTTTAGTAGAGATGGGGTTTCACCATGTTGGCCAGGCTGCTCTCAAACTCCTGACCTCAGGTGATCCACCCGCCTCAGCCTCCCAGAGTGCTGGGATTACAGGTATGAGCCACCGCACCCCGGCCTGTTGTTGACATTTCTTACATGATATGTTCTTAAAGTTTTTTATCCTAAAAATAACTCTGTTCCTTGAAAAAGCTGGAAAATATAGACAAATGTAGAGAATAAAATCAAGCATACGTAGTCTCATCACATGGTTACCACTAGGTTATTCTGTTTTAATTATTTAGGTGGTTGCTGCTGGTTAGTGTAAAGATTCTCTGAAAAATATGGCAAAGAGAAAACTCAACAACTCCCACAATCTTACCTTGTACCTTGTTAAAGTCAGAAATAGTCCCGTATCTTGTTGTTAATACATTTTTGGAGGTATGTGGGTAACTTATAACCATTTCAGTGGAATCCAGGTTAAGTACTGTATTGCCTGGCAAAATCTGGCTAGTTCTTGAGAATCCACTGAAAGCTCAATGTTCCGTGCCTGAGAACCAGTCACTAAGAATATGCATCATAGTTTTTGAGCCCATATTTTCGGGGAACTCAAATGCATTTGAAAATTTAGACAGCTCAGAAAGGGACAGTTCAGATAAATCATGTAATTGAGTATATGACGGGGTCTCCTTAGAATATGATTGAGTTTTCATTATCACATCACTATCACACAATGAGCCTTCATCTATGAGGTTGCTGGTGAAACAATCAGTTTCCATGGGCAAAAGAGTTGAGTCAGATGTACTATTCCATACAAATTTTGTATTTATGCTCATGCCGGGAGCTGAAATTATTTCTGTGGGAATGGTGAATGAATGAATCTGTTGAGAAACTTCAGGAGTGTCAGATGTATGATTATGCTCATGAAGGTGCTGTTGACTTAGCTGATTTGACAGGGGTACTTGACTGAACTCAAGGGGAAAATGGGAGGCTGCCAGTGTCTCCCTTGCTGATGCTGTAGGTGTCAAGAGACTGTCAAGTGAATGTACAGATTTTTCCCGGTGGACTGGAACAGAGCCACTCCATTTGCTGAGAAATGTTGTCATTGAAGACAGTACTTCTGAAGGCATGACTGTATCCTGCATTACTGAGGGCTTAAGAAAATGAGAGTACTTGGATAATGAAAGGAGAGCTTGTGAATGCCGGGCTTGACTAATTGATTCTGAGACAAGGCCGGGTAAAATAGTGTGCTTTTGTATTTCTGTCCTGTGGATTAGGGTGTGCCCTTTTAGTCCCCACTCTGGAGAGTCTAGTTTTTCTAATAACATTGACACAGTAGAAGTTCTACCCTGAAGGAAGTAAAAATCTGTGAATGCAGTAGCTGTTAGTACCATCGAAGGAGTGACTTCAGGAAAAGCAGGTGAATATTCAAGGTTTGTAGTCAAGGACATTTCCTGTAGTGAATTCTGCGACACTGCTGTATGCTGTGGCCTTTTGGTCTTTGTGCACTTTTGGAATAAACTCCTTGCAGTATTTGGAATAAAGTCGGGATCAAGGATAGGAGTGATCTGTCTTGAGGCAGCACATAAGCTGGGAACTGGCGATGCCTCATCTTTGGGCATCCAGTGAGTCACTGAAGTGGGTAACAAAACAGAGAAAGGTTTGCTTAGCTTTGTAGTCAGTTCAGTTGGCCCCATTGTTGAAGTGGGGATTGCTCTTAACCGCCTGGGTCTTCTTGTTTGAGATTTTTGAAGTAATCTCCAACCTTCAATTGTATATCCTAAAACTTGGGCAAGATATTTAGAGGAAGCTTGCTTTTGAAACCCTTGTATTAGCTCTGGCAGTACTGTGGAAACCTTATATCCTATAGGCCAGTGGAATTGTACAAGGTCACCTTGTGAAGTAATGACATGCCTAGGATCTTCAGCCATCACTGGAAGATTCCACAGATGCTTGTTTATCTTGCTTCGGAATGGGCTCATCGTCACTGAAGAAGGATCTAAGTGGAAATAGTCGGCCAGTGTGTATACCAAAAAGAGACGCTCTTGGACACCAAGAGCTTCAGCAGCTACTTTAAGAGTAATTTCAGCTATAATGGCAGAAAATTCCCTTGAACCTCCTTCGGCCCTAACGCCGAAGATTTAAAACAAAAACACAGCATGGATTACTGCTTGATTAGCAATCCCTTATTTTTATATATTCCTTCAGAGTTTATATGGTATTCTCACATACATCATCTCATTGCTACATCCAACAACTAGGAGGGAAGAGAGGGCAGCTATTATTGTTCTTAGTTTATAGTTGAAGAAACTGAGGTTCAAAGTAGCTAAGTACTCAAAGACGTAGAGTAAGCACCTGATAAATCCAGATATTCTAACTTCAGATGGGAAAGCAGGGGATTTCAATGGAAAAACTATGGGTGTTGGAGTTTAAATGTTTAAACTCCAATTTGTCACTTAGACTGGCATTATTTTGAGGTATTTAACCGATCTGAGTCTCAGTTTCTTCAAATAAAAAAGGGGAATAGCATTTAACTTGCAGGGATGTTCTGAATATTAATTGAGGTAAGACACTTTGCGAGTGGGCTGGCACACTGATGAGCCTTTCACTCTCCTGGGCCTTTACTGTTCCTTTCTTTCCTTTATCTTCCCCTCCCTCTGGCCTTCCCTATCCTTCCTTTCCTCATGCCCCTCCCTCTGACCTTCCCTTCATTATTCCTTGTGTCCTTTCCTTCCCCATATCCTTCCTTTCTTTCATCTGTCTTTATCCCTTCTGCTTTGCTTGTTTATATGTTTAACAAGCACATTATATATATATATATACACACACACACACACACTTTTTTTTTGTTTTTTAAGATGGCGTCTCACTCTGTCTCCAGGCTGGAGTGCAGTAAATGGTGCGATCTCGGCTCACTGCAACCTCCGCCTCCCGGGTTCAAGCAATTCTTCTGCCTCAGCCTCTGGAGTAGCCGGGACTACAGGTGTGCGCCACAATGCCCAGCTAATTTTTGTAATTTTAGTAGAGTTGGGGTTTCACCATATTGGTCAGGCTGGTCTTGAACTCCTGATCTCAGGTGATGCACCTGCACTGGCCTCCCAAAGTGCTGGGATTGCAGGCATGAGCCACTGCTTTGCTACATTTATCTCTTATCTTTTTTGCAGCTAGAGACGGTGAGTCCTCTCTCAGATGCAAATACTGGTCAGTGGCCCCTGCAGTTACTGAATGTGCTCTTTTCAGTAACAGCCCATGGTGGGGCTGCAGTTCAGAGCTGGAGTCGGAAGCCAGCGGCTCTAGAAAAGTGTGGCGTCGCTGAATGGAAACCAAAGTAATAATTCTCACAGGCCCAGAAAGGCTCTGAGGGTGGGACAGCCCAGTTGAAATGAGCAGGCATGCTAAAAAATAAGCATATGATAGTGTAAAAACAAGTCTAGGTTTTTCAAGAAAAGGAAAATAGGGTTAAATGAATCGATTTTTAGGGGTGAAATGAATAGATTCTGTACTTAATCCATTCTTCCATTTTGTTCTTCCATCTCCGACTTTCAAATACAGTAATTGTCATAGAGTCCACATGGTTTTCCAAGATCCAGGTTCTGCTCCACTCTCCAGCCTCATTTCCTGCCACTCCCCAACTCATACCGTGTTCCAGCAATAGCAGATTTTATGTAGCTTGCCAAGCACACCATGCTATTTAATGTTTCTGTAACTATTGGAACAGGTTCTTCTTTGAACCTATAATGCATTTCCTCCTTTTCTGGCTTTTTCAACTTTAGAAATCCTTTATGGGCTGGGCGCGGTGGCTCACACCTGTAATCCCAGCACTTTGGGAGGCCAAGGCGGGTGGGTTGCTTGAGGTCAGGATTTTGAGACCAGCCTGACCAACATGGTGAAACCCCATCTCTACTAAAAATACAAAAAATTAGCCGGGCACGGTGGCAGGTGCCTGTAATCCCACCTACCTGGGAGGCTGAGGCAGGAGAATCACTTGAACCTGGGAGGTGGAGGTAGCAGTGAGCCAAGGTCACGCTACTGCACTCCAGCCTGGGCGACAAAGCTAGACTCCCTCTCAAAAAAAAAAAAAGAAAAGAAAGAAAGAAAGAAATCTATTATGGGCATTTTGTTTTTGCCAACACCCTCCACCCTCCATCTTCATTCTGTTTTTGCCAACACCCTCCATCCAAATTAAAACAACTATATTAGTTAAAGCTACTAATTTAGTCTCTGTATCTTATATATGGTTCTGTTATTGTGGTCATTATACTTTTAAATACTTTTATATTTTTTTAAATTTTATTTATAAAATAAATTTATAAAAATATTTAAAAATTTATAAATAATAAAATAATAAATAACAATTTAAAATTTATTATAAAAATTTATAAAAATAGAAAAGTCCTTTTTAAATTTTTATATTTTACATTTCTGTATACCCTACTGGAATACTACACTATGAGTTGCTTGGCAGCAGCTTATTCATATTATATCCAACTCCTATCTCAGGAGTCTTGTATAAAATAGGCACTCACCAAATTCTTATTGAACAAATGAGTGAGTCAATGAACAAAAGAATGAAAACAGATGGAATGACATATGTGAAAGTACTTTATAAATTGTGAATTGCTGTGTGGGAGTTAGTTATTATTGGCCTGATCTATAATTTTCACAATTTTGCATAAAAATTCTTTTAGAAGATAGAGGCAACTTTCTAGAGAGAAGACTTCAAAGTTTAGGTTGAGAGAGTAAATGACATGGTTATGTCTATATTTGAAAATAATTTGAGGAAGATAAAAATACTTGAATGTGAATTGTTAAGCTATGTAGAACTGCCTTTTAACGTTTTAAAAATAGATAATACATGAACACAATATAAAAATTCAAAAGGTAAAATAGGAGATTAGTTGCGCCATCTCCTAGTTTCTTTCACTTATGTTACCAGAATATTCAGATACATTCTATGCTTTCATAGATGTATAGGTACATAAGAAGCTGCCTTTCGAAAGAGAAAAAGAGAAAGGACTGTTTTCAGCTAGTGCCTGGGCCATGAGTGTAAAATAAAATGACATGAGAAATAAAAACTAAGTTCTCCAATTTTCATTTACTTGGGAGTTGTTTTCCCATTCAAGGGATTATCTCGTAAGAAGCTTTGTTTGAAGGTCTTATTGTTTAGCAACATTATGAAAACATCTCTATGTCTTCTGTTCTTCATTCTTTTTTAAATACAAGATTTTATTTCTTCAAATCCTACCCTTGCTTTTTGACTACACTCATAAACTGAGCATTACACACAGCTACCCTGGTACTTACCTATTTGGAGAAGGAACCAAGCTTTCCCTCACCTCATTCCCAGCCAGCACATGAAGGGTAAAGATGAAAGTTGTTTGTGTTTGCTGAAAACAGAGATCCCCAGACACTAGCACCATGATTTGGTAATTTCCTCCCTCATCTTCTAAGGGCAGTCCTTGCAAGGTCTTGGTGGGAGAATGATATTCCAGCCATCTTGGCAGTTTGACATCATCAACCAGTGTAACCTGTTCAGGTATACAAGAAACAAAGTCTGAACTTGCCTTTAGGAAGAGGTTTGAAACTTGCTTGCTCTGTCCCTGTGGCAGCGCATTAATACTGAGTTAGGCTGGGCACGGTGGCTCACGCCTGTAATTCCAGCAGTTTGGGAGGCTGAGGCAGGCAGATCACAAGGTCAGGAGTTTGAGACCAGCCTGACCAACATGGTGAAACCCCGTTTCTACTAAAAATACAAAAATTAGCCGGGCGTGGTGGCACGCGCCTGTAATCCCAGCTACTCAGGAGGCTGAGGCAGGAGAATCGCTTGAACCTGGGAGGCAGAGGTTGCAGTGAGACAAGATTCCACAACTGCACTCCAGCCTGGGCGACACAGCGAGACTCCATCTCAAAACAAACAACAACAACAACAAAACCCCTAAGACCTCTGCTGAGGTATGAATGTCAAGTTTCCTTACAGACCCGTTTTTTTGTTTTTGTTTTTATTAAATTCTTAGAAACAGACATTTTTTCATCTCAGGTTTATAAAGTCCTTATAAAAAATATAAACTTTTGCTAGAAACCACAAAATAATCACTAGGCTCATTAAAATATTTGGCTAAGTATTTTTCTTAAAATTTTTTTTACCAAAGCCTAACAACTACCTAATATAACTGACGATTAAGGTTTGTGTCTTTAAAATGCTATATTCTATTAAGGTATTAAGTTCCTCTTCCCAAATTGGGTTCCCCATAATCAATTATTATTTATGAGCCTTTAAAAGTACTTTTATTTTCTCAGTTAATGCTCTGAGACACCAACATAAAAATTATTATGGGAGTAACTTGAAAAATTTGGGTTCTATTTATTTTAATATCTATGAGAGCACAATGCTGAACAGATAGGTTAGAGATACATAGATGCTTACCTGAAACTGACTTATGTTCCCATGGAAGGCATAGAGAGAAATTGGATAAGAGAATAATTTTCCAATAATAGCAACCGTGTCTGGCACACCGTGATGAACTTGGATCTCTTCACATGAGTAGTGGATAGTCACAGCTAGCATATTCACAAAGAAAGATGTCAGCACCAGCACAAGATATGGTATTGCTGAAACTCTTCTGATCCATTTCAGGGGCAAATGGGTGCCAGCGATGTCTGCTCCCATGCTTTTCTTACCGGTATCCATTGCCTCAGTATAGTTAGCTCTCCTTGGGTAACTGGATATCACTTTACTGAACCTTACACTGCTTAAAAACAAAAGCAAAAACATTTGAGCTCAATTAATTAGCACTGATTTCTTTTGTTTTCATATGTCATTTGCATCAGCTAATGGAGAGTTAAAATAAAAACCCCTACTACCTCCAAACATCACCGCTCTGTGGTGACTATGAAACGAGTAAGAGAAACCATAGACGCATTTTGATCTGGTGTCCGCCTTGCACTGCTCCTTTAGGGATGATCGTGCTCCTGTATCCAGCTCTACTTGGAGTTTAACATCGACTCTTAAGAGGACAAATGAATTAATGTAATAATATATTGAAAATATAAAACAAACATAAACAACAACAAACAAAAGCCTTTCTTAGCATTGGCCGTATTCCCATTTTTCCTCTGTGACCCTGTGAGAGACATTAGAGGTTTCTGCCTTTCAGAAGCCTTTTTTTTTTTTTTGAGATGGAGTCTCGCTCTGTTGCCCAGGCTGGAGTGCAGTGGCGTGATCTTGGCTCACTGCAGCCACCGCCTCCTGGGTTCAAGCAATTCTCCTGTCTCAGCCTCCCAAGTAGCTGGAACTACAGGCGCACGCCACCATGCCCGGCTAATTTTTGTATTTTTAGTAAAAGTGGCATTTCACCATATTGGTCAGGCTGGTCTTGAACTTCTGACCCCAGGTGATCCGCCCGCCTTGGCCTCCCAAAGTGCTGAGATTACAGGTGTGAGCCACCGCACCCAGCCTAGAACCTTTTCATCTATGTTCCCTTTTTAGTAGTAACAGCTTTCCTTTGGGAAAATGTCCCTCTCCTACCTCATGATGAGCTGACAGCTGCCAATCAGTCACCCATCTTTTTGGTCGAAGGAGTAAGCAAATGATTCAGGCCTGCTCAATCATAATACTCAGCATCTCTTGCTAGGGGAAAAGACCCATTAGAGTAGGAGACCCAGGCTCAGCTCACCAGAGTCTTTTACTGTTTTCTGTGATTTTATATGGAGACGCTGGGGCATTAAATCTCTCACTTTCTCTCGGGTTGCTCTGATGTTGCCATGTTAACCTACAGTATCACTACTACTATTACCACAGTGATGACTATCACTACTGTCAGTACGCATCTCTACCTCCTCCTACCTATCTCCATTTCCTCTGTCCACTCTATCCTAGCCGTTTCTCAGTCCACCAAATCCAGCTTCACTGGTTTCTGTTACTTGCTATGAAAAAGCTCAGCGATACACAGGTACCTTTGAAAATGTTGAATAACCACTTGTTTCAACTGTCAATTTATTTCCTCTTAGCTCCTGTATCCTCTATGATGGGCTACCCTACAGCATTTGTCCCTCGTAGTGAGCACAATTTTCAGACTTGCCAGTGGAGGGCGATAAAGAGACACTGCGGGAGCAAAGAGGCGCCCTTGGTTTCACCCCACGTTGTGTGTGAACCGGTATATCCAGTGGCGCTCCGCTGCAGCCACTCTGCTCCCTTGGTGATTTGTATGCAGCCCAGCCCAGGCCTACTGACCCACTTCATCATGACTCTCCTGACAAGGACACTGGCATGTTCCAGACCTCCCGTTGGCAGTGGCACCCCAACTCTCTCTGTGCACCTGCCCACCGGCCTTTGGCTCATCTGTGCCCTGGAGGGCTGTTTCCTGCTGCCTGATGGCTGTGGACTGGCGCTGGCCCAGGTAGCCCAGCTGACTTCTCTGCATAAAGTGGGCTGCATCCATACTTTCTCTAATGAAGTCTAAATCTCACTTGTGTCGGGGTGGACTTTCCTCCAGGTTTTCCTTTCCTTGGGTACTCTCTATTACCCTTAAGACACGTTTTTCCTTCCTTCTTTCCTTCCTTCCTTCCTTCCTTCCTTTCTTTTCTTTCTCTCTCCCTTTCTTTCTTTTTCTTTCTCTCTCCCTTTCTTTCTTTTTCTTTCTCTCTTTCTTTTCTCTTCTTTCTTTCTTTCTTTCTTTCTTTCTTTCTTTCTTTCTTTCTTTCTTTCTTTCTTTCTTTCTTTCCTTTCTTCCTTCCTTTCTTCCTTTCTTCCTTTCTTCCTTTCTCTCTCTTTCACCAGGTCTCACTCTGTCACCCAGGTTGGAATGCAGTGACTGCAATCATGGCTCACTGGAGCCTCCACCTCCCAGGCCCAAGAGATCCTTCCCCGTCAGCCTCCTGAGTAGCTGGGACCACAGCCACCACACTTGGCTAATTTTTTAATTTTTGTAGAGACAGGGTCTTGCCATGTTGCCCAGACTGGTCTCAAACTCCTGGGCTCAAGTGATTCTCCCACCTCGGCCTCTCAAAATGCTGGGATTATAGGTGTGAGTCACTGTGCCTGGCCTCTAGTTCCCTTTCCATCTTTTTTAGTTTAGAAGTGGAATATAAATTGCTAAATCTTAGTTTAGCAATTTATATTCCACTTCTTCTGTTCAAGTTACTGAGTGGTTTCTGTCTCCTGATGGGACCCAGACAGATTAACCCTTATTCTTACCATTGCTTGACTCCTAGTTTCTGTGACCAGCTTGATTTTTGTCTTACCTTTATATCATCATCATCACCATCATCATCATCATCACCATCATCATCATCATCACCATCATCATCGTCATCACCGTCATCATCATCATCATCATCACCATCATCATCACCATCACCATCATCATCATCATCACCATCATCATCACCATCATCATCATCATCATCACCATCATCATCACCATCATCATCACCATCATCATCGTCATCACCATCATCATCATCATCACCATCATCACCACCATCATCACCATCATCATCGTCATCACCATCATCATCATATCTCTGAAGTCTGTAAAGTGGGAGAAACAATGCCTCTCTTACCTAATGCTGCATGTATGGGAGAGTTTGTAAATTATAGGATGATATTTTATGTTTGCTGTATGTATTACCGAACAACACTTCCTTATCTTTGCTGGATTTTCTTCCCTCCCTTCCTCTCTCTAAACATTCCCAGGAGGTTGGTGCTTGGCTTTTGCCTTCTCTCTGTTCCTTGGCTTTCCCAATCTATTGCTTCATCCAAATCTCTTGCTTAAACTCTTCCCCACTCCACCCCGCCCCCCGTCTCTACTACTGTCATCACTTATTCTCCATGGTCTTCATGCTGGAAGATAATGACCTAAATTTTTAATTTTACAGTCAAACTTTATTCATTCAACACACATGAGGCCCTATCATGGACACACAGTTGTAGGTACTGAGCACAAAGAATTGAACAAGACAGGCAAAGCGCCTGCTCTTACGGAGTTTACATTCCACAATGTAACCCTACTCTAATCTTCCAGACTTCTCTCTCTACATTAACTTGTGCTCCAGGGGAAAGTGAATGTCTCAATGTTATTTTTCTGCCTTTCTACCAATTATCCCACCTGGAATGACCTCCATCCCCTCTGTCTACCCAAACCCTGTGCATTTTTCAAGACCCAGTTTAAATCCATCCATGAATCCTCAGTAGAAAACTCCAAATCACTTCTTACAGCAGTGATTCACAACTATTTCCAGTAGCAACATATTTGAGAGATAACACTGCTTTTTTGTAACAGTGACTCCATATGCATTGATTCTCAATGAGTAAAGGGAGATTTTTACCAGAATCTCAGCACTTAGGTATGGAGAGCATGCAGTTTCAAAGAATCTCTCCGGTGATTCTGATATGTCTCCATAGAGGGCGTCCTTCCCTCTACGGAATTCCTTCCTTCTTCTCCACACCCTGTTGAGAATCACTGGTATTGGTTATACGTGTCAGAAACATGAGTCAATTGGACCATTCTTCCTGGTGGCAATTGCAGGAAAAGTAACAGCAGTAACTACCCTTGCTTGCTTGGCTTTCAAGAGGGAAACTGTTTTAGTACATTGGAGCTGCTATAACCAATTACCATAGACTAATTGGCTTATTAACAACAGAGGTTTTGTTTGTTTGTTTTGTTTTGTTTTGTTTTTTTTGAAACAGGTTCTGACTCTGTCACACAGGCTGGAGTGCAGTGGCATGATCTCGGCTCACTGTAACCTCCACCTCCTGGGTTCAAGCGATTCTCCTGCCTCAGCCTCCTGAGTAGCTGGGATTACAGGCGCGTGCCACCACGCCCAGCAGAATTATTGTATCATTTATTCTTACACTGATGACGTAGCCTTTTGGGACCTCAGTTTAGATTCTTCCCTTTTGTGGGGCCCTTAGGCTTTGTTTCCTGTCCCCCATGTCCCATGCAGCCATTTAAGTAGGGATGCAGTCTTCAAGGTCACTCAGGAATGCTCAAGGGCAAAGCCTGCTTACCTCGTAAGGTGCCTGCCTTTACTGGGTTTGGAGAGCCGAGTATTTCTTGCTTTCTGCTGTCTCAAGAGTTTAAAAAGATACTTTTATCCAACATTGTATTTGTTTCTATTGGGAAAGTCATTTAGGGCATCTAATCTGCATTACTACTGAAAATGGAAAAGTCTGGTAAAATTCCAACTTGAATGCAATTTATTTTTATCAATAGGATTTCTTTTTTGACACAAAGAACCCAGTGACTAGAAAGCCTCCAAATTTGGATTGAGTTTAGCAGACAGAGCAAAGGAGAATTTATTACAAGGTAGAGGAACTGTAGTTCTAGCTATTTTCTTTAGGCCTTTGTGGCTGCCGGGGCACCCAGAACCTGTCATTTGCTGGCTTTCAGATTTGACTACTCAAGATCTGTATCATTGACACTGAAATGTGAAATGTGAGTTTTGAAAGAGATGTGGATGAAATTCCCCCTAGTAACTTACTGTTTATAAACAAGTTATATGGAGGTAAGTGAGAGATTCACTCTGGGAGTGGTGAGCACTTGATACTAGATAGGATAATGTAAACTCCACTGATAGATGTAGCCAGGTGTGCTGTACTGACACCCAGAGAAAACAGTTCTCCTTGCCTTACCTTTTTTCCTTTGACTTGCTCAGTTGTCTCGAGATCAAAACAGATATTGTTTTCTGAGAACATTTCTGAAAAATAGTTTACTTTTTAAATTCATGTGAGCGAACTACTCTCAACACCAATAGCAAGATGATAAATGCTGTGTTCTTTAAAAAGGCAAATGACTATCTTCCTCTTTCTTCCACTCTAGGGACAATGAAGCCTGGTGTAGTGAGAGTTCCTGGAGCAAACCAACAAAATGAGGCACACTCCATGCTCTACGTCTGCTGCCTGGAGCCCACATTGACCCAAGATTTCTTCCAGCTTAAAAGTGCTATCATTTTAAAGAAAATGTGGCACATATACACCATGGAATACTATGCAGCCATAAAAAAGAATGAGTTCATGCCCTTTGTAGGGACATGGATGAAGTTGGAAACCATCATCTGCAGCAAACTAACACGGAAACAGAAAACCAAACACTGCATGTTCTCACTCATAAGTGGGAGTTGAACAATGAGAACACATGGACACAGGAAGGGGAACATCACACACCAGGGCCTGTCGGAGGGTGGAGGGAAAAGGGAAGGAGAGCATTAGGACAACTACCTAAAGTATGAGGGGTTTAAAACCTAGATGGTGGGTTGATAGATGCAACAAACTGCCATGGCACATGTATACCTATGTAACAAACCTGCATGTTCAGCACATGTATCCCAGAACTTAAAGTGAAAAAAAAAAAAAAAAAAAAAAAAAGCTGTCATTTCTCTGATGTACTGCAGGCTGCTAATAGAAACTTCCATGATCGGTCAGAAGCAGTTAGCTGAATGTGGCTTCTCAATATATGATAAGCAGCTCATGGCCAGTGACAAGACCATCCGCTTCCCCTACAAGTCTTGTTCACTGGCCAAAAAGACACCGGTAAGCAGTTTAGAATGCCTGAGTTAAAGCTCCCACAAACAGCAGATTATTCAATAATTTTATAAACATTTCTTGGCCAGATGTGGTGGCTCACGCCTGTAATCCCAACACTTTGGGAGACTGAGAGGCGGGTGGATCACCTGAGGTTGGGAGTTTGAGACCAGTCTGACCAAGATGGAGAAACCCTGTCTCTACTAAAAATACAAAATTAGCCGGGTATGGTGGCACATGCTTGTAATCGCAGCTACTCAGGAGGCTGAGGCAGGAGAATCGCTCGAACCTGGGAGGCAGATGTTGCAGTGAGCCGAGATCATGCCTTAGCACTTCAGCCTGCGTGACAGAGCATGACTCCATCTCAAAACAAAACAAACAAACAAACAAAACACATTTCTTGAGTGCCCACTATGGTCTGGTTTTGTGTTGAGTGCTAGAGATAAAACAGTGGACGAGACCCATCCCCTCCCGACTTGCACAGCTCATAATCCTCTAGTGGAGGACATAGACAAGAAAGGAGGCAATTCTGTTAGAGTTTGGCGACTGCCAGGATAGGGGTGGTAGGCGCTGCTACCTAAACCATCTCTGTGTCTACTTTACTGAAAGGATTACTGGCTGCCCATTGAGAATTTTAGTCAAAATTATAATACACATCATAACAACATGTATAATATGGTATGCTGGAAATGAACTGCCATGCACGAAAGAGGAGATTTGGAGGATAGGGGAGGGTGGCAAGAAATGATGTTGGAAATATTATAATTATTTGACTTTTTTTTAACCTTTCAGACGGTTTTCAAACACATTATGTCAAGAGAAGTTGTTTCATAAATGACACATTGGTACATTTTCCGGGCATGTACAACACGTAGAAAAGAGTAGGGAAAGGAAATAAAGAACATTTTTCATTTGGGAAGAAGATATCAAATTTTAGCATTTTTTTCATCACCACAAAACTCTTATTTTTAAAATTAAAATCCTTATGTAAAGAATATTTGACATCTTCATTGTGAGCTCTGAGCACACCTCTTTCCTAAGGCAGCCACGTAAGCAAATCAGACATTCATGTACCAAAAAGTTCATCAACACACAGCCTTGTCAATGAACAGGAATGGCACGAGCACCAGAATGTGCTGGTGTTTTCTCAGGAATAAGGGTTAAATAAAACTTGACTATCTCAGTGGCACACGGCACCAGCATGCTGGCCCACAGACACTTCATGGTTCGGTAGTTCCTGCTTGTCAGCACCTGTGCTTCTCTGTGCTTCTTTTGCTTGAGCTCTGGGCCCAAAAGTGGAGACTGATAGTTAAGTATTTTAGCAACTGTCTCCATGGTGACTGGGCCAGGAAACCAACTCTATTGTATGTAGTGGGAGCCCGTCTCCAGGCCCTGAGCCTTCTTCTGCACCTTGCCTGGAGAAGCTACAGCTGGCATCCTTCCCCTTGGGCCCTGGCCAGCTGGCCCACTTGCCAGGGATTGTTTTCTCCACATCAGGAGATCTGGGGAACCACTCCCCTCTGAGAGGCAGCTGCGAGGGAGGGTGTGGGAGTGGAAAGCCTATTTTAAGTAGGGAATAATGGGAGACACAAGGCTTCCCAGGACAGCCTGGTGTGGAAAGAAAATTTTATTTCAGTTTTTTGATATCTTCAACAACATTCTTCTGTGCAGAATGTCTTTCTCAGTACTAGTTCTACCTGGAATGTTTATACTTATTGTCTCTTATTGAGCAAAACATCTTGGTTCAGTTAAAAACATTCCATTATTTTAGAGGGCTAAGTCTTCAGTACTGGGCTCTTTGCCTCACATTGTCAGGTCACGAAGAGAAGTTGTCTTAGTGAATGGGACATAAAAGACAGTGTGGTTTGATGCGTTCCAGGAAAATGAAATGCCATCTCCTGGGACACAGTCTGTGGGTGGGATCCTGTGTGGGAACCCTGCGTGCCAGTGACTGTTAGTGTTGGTGGGAGTGAGTTAGGCATCTAGAGGGGAGGGATGGAACAGGAAAGAAGGTTAACTTGCCCTACCTTATTCATTTTGCTTAGGGCATAATTAGCATCATAGCATAGATTCATCCAGAGGTAATTTTCCTAATTACCAGAGGGGGATCTGGCTGACTATAGTGGGTGATTGCGTTTTTTTTTTGGAAACAGAGTCTGGCTCTGCCGCTCAGGCTGGAGGGCAGTGGTGCGATCTCGGCTCACTGCAACCTCTGCCTCCCGCGTTCAAGCGATTCTCCTGCCTCAGCCTCCCCAATAGCTGGGATTGCAGGCACCTGCCACTGTTCCTGGCTAATTTTTGTATTTTTAGTAGAGATAGGGTTTTACCATGTTGACCAGGCTGATCTCAAACTCCTGACCTCAGGCGACCCACCCGCCTCGGCCTCCCAAAGTTCTGGGATTACAGGCATGAGCCACCGCGCCCGGCCTGCATTCTGCACTCTACATCTAGAGAAGGAAAACCAACTGGTTTTCAGGATGCATTGGGGAAGTTCAGCTTTTCATATAGCTGTTAAATCAGATGCAACTTCATGCTTTATGTGGATCCTTACTGGCAGATTAAAAAGCTTGATTAGATTGAGGTGGTGGTGGTTGTTTAGTCCATGATGGCTTCCATTTTTACTAAATTTTTAAAAAATATTCACTCAAGTTTCTGCACACCTGTAGTCCCAGCTAATTGGGAGGCTGAGGCAGGAGGATCCCTTGAACCCAGGAGTTTCAGACCAGCCTGGGCAACATAGTGAGACCTTGTTTCTAAGAAAACAAACAAACAAAAAATTATAAGAATTCAAGTTTCCTTTTTTTTTTTTTTTTTGGTCTGGTTGGTTGGTTTCCAAGACTACAGTATGTACGTATGTATGTATGTATCTTGAGACAGAGTTTCACTCTGTCACCCAGGCTGGAGTGCAGTGGCGTGATTTGGCTCACCGCAACTTCTACCTCCTGCGCTCAAGCGATTCTCCTGGCTCAGCCTCCCGAGTAGCTGGGATTACTGGGGCCTGCTACCACGCCCGGCTAATTTTTATATTTTTAGTAGAAACAGGGTTTCGCCATGTTTGCCACCTGGTCCTGAACTCCTGACCTCAGGTGATCTCTCTGCCTCAGCCTCAAAAAGTGCTGGGATCACAGGGTTGAGTTACACACCTGGCCCAATTGGAGTTTTTAAGTCCACCGTCAGGCACGTTTCATCCATTCCTGTGAGATTCCAACTGATTGTGGCTGGCAAAGGAATCAGATCTGACCCTTTTATCTCATACACTACATCCAAATCCTATTGGTTTAACTTTCAGGATAGAGTATATTTTTATTCCAAGTACATCTCAACATTACCATCTTAGTTCAAAGTACCATATCTGTTTCCTGGACCACTGCAAAGTCCTGTAATGATTTCTTTTCTTCCCCTACCCTTCTCCCCACAATGGTCTGTTTTCAAAACATCAGTCAGAATGATATTTTAAAAATAGAAATCTGACCACAACATTCTCCTGCCCTGTAATGGACAGGTGAGGGAGGCAGGCAGGTGGGGGGAAAAGACCCTTCCGTCAGTGTCTCACCACATTTAGAAAATGCCTTATTAGGCCTCACCAAGCCCTCCAGGATTTGGCCCGGGCGTCTCTGCCAGACTTCACCTCTCATCCGCTTTCCCTCCAGGCACGCTGGGCTTCTTTATGTCTGAAACAGATGCTCTAACATTTGCAGTGCCCTCCGTCTGGTGCATTACTTGCCCAGATTTTACATTTTACTTCTTCATATCACTCAGGCCTGTGTTCTGACTTCCCCATTTAAAGCATCATCATCCTCCCTCTTTATCCCTTGGTCTGTTTAATCCATTTGTAGATTATTATTGCTGTAAGCAATTTTTTTTTTTTTTTTTTTGGAGATGGAGTCTTGCTCAGTCGCCCTGGCTGGAGTGCAGTGGCGGGATCTCGGCTCACTGCAAGCTCCGCCTCCCAGGTTCACGCCGTTCTCCTGCCTCAGCCTCCTGAGTAGCTGGGACTACAGGGGCCCGCCACCACGCCCAGCTAATTTTTATATTTTTAGTAGAGTCGGGGTTTCACCATGTTAGCCAGGATGGTCTTGATCTCCTGACCTCGTGATCCATCCGTCTCGGCCTCCCAAATGCTGGGATTACAGGCATGAGCCACCGCGCCCGGCGCTGTAAGCAATTTCATCTTCCTTTTACTTCTTTCCTTATGTATCATTTTTCTTCCTTACTAGGAGAAAAAACGTCTGCCTCTGCCTTGCTAACTGGGGGCTCAGGGGGAAGTGGGGGTGATGGGGTGAGGGATAAACGACTACACATAGGGTACAGTGTACACTGCTTGGGCAATGGGTGCACCAACATCTCAGAAATTGCCACTAAATAACATCCATGTAACATACAAACCACCTGTTCCTCAAAAACTATTGAAATTAAAAAATATATTAAAAACTAAAACCTGTCAATCCCCAGCACCTAAACAGTGCCTTGCACAGAGCAGACACTGAATACAAATATAAAATAAAGGCACCTAACAAACTTACATCTGGCAGATACATCTCCTCATGGGTTCCTCCTAGCACCTCTCCAGCTCTTCCTTGCTTAATCCGAGAAAATTTTCCATTTCTCCAGCTTGAACCATCTCATCACCCTAGTCCTGCACATACTTTCATCTTCTCCTCCTCTTTCCTTCTCTCCCAGGCATTAGTTTGCTAGGATTCCACTGATTGCAGACATCAGACATTGTGCTAAGGACTTGACTTGCATCGTGCTGTGTGTCATCCCTGACAGTCCTATGAGTTAGAAGCTATTATGATCCCAGTTTTGCAGATGAAGAAACAGCAGCTCAGAGAGGCTAACCAACTTGACCAGATTCACACGGCTCGGTGAGTGGCGGAGCCAGAATTAGACCTGGTCTAATGCCAGAGCCCATGCTCTCAATCTTTTTGCGGTCAGGAAGGTGCTTTTGTAGAAAAGAAATCTTAAAATCACCACTGGTAAATATAATATTTACAGATGGAAACAGTACAAAGAAGAAGCCTAGGTTAAATATATCAATTCAGTAAACATTTTTTCAATTCCTACCATGTGCCAGGTATAGTTTCAATACATAAGACTGGGTAATATGATAATTTCAAAATTAAGTTTATGTATGATTCTAAATCCTTTGTTGCCATTTCAACAGTATTCACAGCAACTACACCAAGAGTAGATTCCATCTCAAGAAACCACTTTCTTTGTTCAACCATAAGAAACAATTCCTCATCTGTACAAGTTTTATCATGACATTGCAATAATTCAGTCGCATCTTTAGGATCCATTTCTAATTTTAGCTCTTGCTGTTTCCACATCTATAATTACTTCCTCCACTGAAATCTTGAACCCCCCAAAGTCATCCATGAGGGTTGGAATCAGCCTCTTACAAACTCCTATTAATGTGGATATTTTGACTTCCTTCCATGAATTACGAATATTCTTAGTGGCATCTGGGCCATGCTTGGTGGCTCACACCTGTCATCCCAGCACTTTGGGAGGCCAAGGCAGGTGGATCACTTGAAGTAAGGAGTTCCAGACCAGCCTGGCTAACATGGTGAAACCCCATCTCTACTAAAAATACAAAAATTACCTGGGTGTGGTGGTGCATGCCAGTGATCCTAGCTACTCAGGAGACTGAGGCAGGCAGCAGCATTGCTTGAACCTGGGAAGCAAAAGTTGCAGTGAGCTGAGCCTGAGCAGCAGAGTGAGACTCTGTCTCAAAAAAAAAAAAAAAAAAAAAAAAAGTGTTCTTAGTGGCATCTGGAATGGTGAATCCTTTCTAGAAGGATTTCAATTTACTTTGTCCAGATCCATCAGAGAAATCACTATCTGTGGCAGCAATCGCCGCAGAAAATGCATTTCTTTAATAAGACTTGAAATTCAAAAGGGCTTCTTGATCCAAGGGCTGCAGAGTGGATGCTGCATCAGCAGGCAAGAAAATAACATTAATCTCCTTGTACACCTCCAACACAGTTCTTGGGTGACCAGGTGCATTGTCAATAAGCACTAATATTTGGAGAGTAATCTTATCTTTTTCTGAGCAGTAGGTCTCAATAGTGGGCTTAAAATATTTCATAAACCATGCTGCAGAAGATGTGCTGTTATCCAGGCTTTGTTGTTCCATTATTCAGAAATCACAGGCAGAATACATTTAGCATACTTCTTAAGGGCCGTAGGATGTTCAAAATGGTAAATGAGCATTGACTTCAACTTAAAGTCACCAGCTGCATTAGTGTCTAACAAGACAATCTGCCTGTCCTTTGAAGCTTTGAAGCCAGGCATTGACTTCTCCTCTCTAGCTCTGAAAGTCCCGGGATGGCATCTTCTTCCAATAGAAGGCTGTTTAATCTAATTGAAAATGTGTTATTCAGTTTAGCCATCTTCCAACAGTGATCTTAACTAGATCTTCTTTTTTTTTTTTTTTTTTTTTTTTTTTTGTTTTTTTTTTTTTTTTTTGGGGGGAGTCCTCAGTGTCCCCACAATGAAGAAGGTAGGCAAGCT